>NC_041401.2:111622524-111927524 GCF_900747795.2 Erpetoichthys calabaricus
TGCGTGGGAAAGCTAAGGACGCTTTGCAAGGAACGCGTTTACGCATGCTGAAAGAAAGGTATGTTCCATTACATCCAAAGAAGGGGTCAAAAACAGCACTGGATATTATATTTGAAAAAAAAAAAAAAAAAACGTACTTGTACAAAAAAAAACAAACAATTGGACACTGCAAAGAAACTGTAATTTATACCGTTAGCTTTTCATGTATTCAACAATGTCATTGACGTAAATAAATTTTTTTACTAAATAATGGAACGATCCTATATATTACACCACATAACGGCTACAGTCGCTCAGCACTTCATGCTTTTGCTGTTTAAACACCAAGATGATTTGGCGTTGTTTTATTTGCTGCTCATTTGTGGCTTTGAGTTTAAAACTACTTTTGAGCCATATCAACACTACACATTATATTGTTTGGAGTTTCAAGTTCATGATGCTGTGTTCTTTGATAGAGATGTTTTGTCATTTGAAATTAAAATCCCTAACCTGGATCAGTCCACCCATTTTGTTGATGCTATGAAGCTGGTTAATTTTAATTCCTATGAGACTATATGATTGAAAAACAAAATACATATTCTTGTGAAGTACTACCATGGGGATATAATTGAAATAAATAAAACTTTTAATTAAAGATTCCTAAATTCTTGAATTTTTCTTTTTATGTTAATAAATTCCAGCTACACTGTTTGGATTAAGCCATTTATTTGACACAGTGACAAAACTCTTACATCAAACCCCATACACATTTTTTATACAAGGGTCATTTATTTTTAAATGTGGAAACCATTTTGATTTGTAGAAAAATGTTACCATTTGAATATAATAAAGTACTACCCTTTGCAGGGAATCCAGCTGTTAAATCATACTAGTTACAGAGAAAGGCCACTGAATTAGGCAAGTGTTAATCTGAAATGGCGTAGTTGTTAACAAAAATCAAGGTTATATTCTAAAACCTTTCTGGAATAAAAAGAGTTTAATTTAAGTCTCGGGTTGTGTCTTACTCATTTCTTAAAACAAGATAAACCTAGAAAGTTTTAGTTCTTGAAATAAGAATATATGTCCTGCTATGCTCATCACTTGATAACAGTCTTTTCTCTCACAGTTGTGCTTTTTTTAAGTCGAAATTGTCTTGGAATTACATTGTTTCATTTAAACAATTAAAAATTAAAATCTTATAAGTTTGTTTTTCAGAAACATACGCTTGAATGCCATTTAACTTCCATAATATATTCATATACAGTAGAACAAATAAAGGTTAAAATTTAAAACACACACACATTCTAGCTATACAATTAGAATTTAAAGAATAAAATCTTTAATATCTGCCCAACCCATGACCAAGACTAAATCTGCAATTCTGCATATCAATAATTCAGTTACTTGTATTGTCTAACAGCATAATCATTTCCAACTGAAATTAAGGAAATAATTTACCTGCATGCTTTGCAATTTCCCTAAAATAGGTATAAATTGTTGCTTGTAATATCATCTTGAAAACACATAACTTGTATTCCTTTAAATTTGACTTCTGATGCTGTTTAGTCGTTTTATTGTAGAAATAAATCAACTATGACATTAATGGCTGTCTAATTCATTTTTTTTTACCTCGGTGGAGTTATTCATGTGTGAATCACCCAGGGATGTATGAGCAGATAATATGAGGTAAAGACTTTCCAAATCTACAAAAATTGTTTAATGTTCTTCTAAAATAAACTTTCCAGGCCTCTGCCTCTAGTCTGTTTCTACTTGAAAGTTCTACTTTACCTGAAGGACTATTTCACACTGGGAATTCCGTTCACATCGCTCTCTGAATATGTAGGGGATGGATGTTGGTTGTTGATTATGATTAGCACACTTTAATTTAAACACAGATGACTGGAGTATTTTAATGGTCAATATATTGACTGAATTGTGTTTTACTTAGTGTAGTGTGACCTATAAATTCCATAAAACTAAAAGAAAAGACGTAAATATCAATGGAAAGATAACCTGAGAGCTTCCCAAAATGTCATCATTAAAAAATGAAAAATATTAGGACCCAAAAAAGTAAAACAAGCCATTTCATCTGCAGTAATAATCATTAGAAGCATTGTCTTGCTCAGCCACTTTCCATATTAAAGTTTATTTTTTATACAACCTTGCACAGACCACACATGACATTATTTACAGAGTAATAATGAATATAATTCAGCATATCATGTACCACAAAATCATTTAGGTTCTGGTAAATTACAAAAAAAAACAACATAGGTCTATATTTTTGTACACTGGAAGGTGCATAAAGGGTTGGTGTGCCCTGTCACGCATGGGCGTTGGAGGGCTCCTCTAAGGGCTGGGGAAAGGTACACAATAGCCCGCCTAGATGAGAGGGGGGACTACCACTGACCTTGTTCTGTTCTTCTTCCCTTACAGCACTTAACCCAGCCCCTTCCGGAAATACCTCTATAAAGGAAGTGCCGGCAAAGAGAAAGATGTCTTTTGCCAGGAGACCAGAACGAGCCGCACAGCGGAGCATGTGACTCTTGAAAGGATTGTTGTTCTGAAAGAGATCCCTGTTCGGGACAACGATGAAACACTATTTTTGTTGCTTTTTGTTTATCCATCCATCCATTTTCTAACCCGCTGAATCCGAACACAGGGTCACGGGGGTCTGCTGGAGCCAATCCCAGCCAACACAGGGCACAAGGCAGGAAACAATCCCGGGCAGGGTGCCAACCCACCGCAGGACACACACAAACACACCGACACAACAAGCACACACTAGGGCCAATTTAGAATCGCCTAATCCACCTAACCTGCATGTGTTGGGACTGTGGGAGGAAAGCGGAGCGCCCGAGGAAACCCACGCAGGCACGGGGAGAACATGCAAACTCCTCGCAGAGAGGACTCCGGGAAGCGTAACCTGGGTCTATATTTTGTTTATTCGTTTCACGACGATTAAAAGGGACGACCCGGTTGGTGTCCCAACATTCCGACTGTTTCCAGTCTGTCCTTCCACCATCCAACCACATCCCACACGATGTCCCATTTAATGCAAAAAAGAAATAGCATTACAATGTCTAAATTAACAAAAATTCAATTGTAGCATAGTGGTTACTCCTCCAGTACAGCTTTCCTAATGAGGAATCATCCCTCTTAGGTAGCCGTCTCCCAAAAGAACCCTCTCTTCATGCACTTCTTATATAACGGCTAGGAAGGTAGAGGTTTGGCAGAAGTGACATGACTGGTCCTTGAGAACGACCTCCATCATTTTAAGGGAGGAAGTGAGAAATGTGTTACTGATTGTGTAACCGTTAGACACTCCCTTAGCCCTCATGTGTGACTGGGGGCATGATGGAACTTTGCATTTGCCATAAAATAACATAACAAATTTGACAAAGAAGCTCATTTGTTTAGATAACAGCAAAGATGTCCCTCTATCTGATCCCAGGTAGTTCTTAAAGGTTGTCAAAGTTTCTGCTTCAACTATGTGTCTTGGTAGTTTGAACTAGATTCCGAAAACTCCGCGTAAAGAAGTGCCTCCTGACTTTAGACTTAAATGCACTTCCCCTAATTTCCATTGGTGTCCATGAGTACGCAATTCACCCTTAAGCTGAAAGACTTTGGCAGAGTAGGACATGTCCTTAAGTCCTTCGATGCACCTGATTGCTCTCCTCTGCACAGCGTCAAGTGATGCGATTTCTTTATCATAGCATGGTGACCACAACTGCACATAATACTCCAGATATAGTCTTATTAGTGCTTTATATAGTCTAAGCCGAACGTCACTTGATTTATATTCAGCAGTTTTTTACAACATAACCTAACATTTTATTTGCCTTTTTTTTGCTTGTGTGCATTGCTAGATGATGAAAATGTGTCAGTGGTTGTTTCCTTTAGGACAGTTTTTTCCCATTTTGTTTTTATAATTGACATTCCTTTTGCCCTTTTATAGCACTTGTTCTCAATTGTTCTCCCAGTTCTGAAAATTGTTCAAGTCTTTTTGAATTATTTTTACTGCCTCTTCAGTGCTTGCCTTTTCTCCAATTTTAGTGTAGATTTACTAACTACACCAAAAACTATGTCATTAATGTAAATCAGAAAAAGTAATGGTCCCAGGTCAGACCCAATGAGAAAGTCCATTGACGACAGCATGCCATGTGGAGCATTCTCCTCTTATTAGTACTCTTTGTCTCCTACTGGTTACCCAACTTGAGATTTGAAGCCTACAGCTTCTAGTTGTAGAATTAATCTTCAGTGTAGGACTGTATCAAAGACTTCTTGATGATCTAAGTAAATTGTGTTCTAAGCGTTGCAACTATTACGGTCTGTTTAAAAAAATCTAAAAGATTGGTTTGGTAAGATCTTCCTCTCAAAACACATTCTGGCAGTTATTTAGAATGTTATTTTCATATAAGTACTTTGCTAATTTATTTTTATTATAGTTTCCACAATTTTGTATGACAAAGAAAGGAGACTTAATAGTCTATATTACTACGGTGGGTTGGCGCCCTGCCTGGGATTGGTTCCCTGCCTTGCGCCCTGTGTTGGCTGGGATTGGCTCCAGCAGACCCCCGTGACCCTGTGTTCGGATTCAGCGGGTTGGAAAATGGATGGATGGATAGTCTATATTATCAGGAAACATTTAGCCTCCCTTCTTGAAGACTGCAGTCACATTTGCAGCTTTCCAGTCCTCAGGTGCTTCTCCATTAAAGTGACTGCTTAAATATGCCTGGTAAGGTTTTATAGATTATGTCTTTCGTTTCATTCAGTGCAATTGGTTATTCAGAGAATTTAGTAGTGTTCAATATGTCAGGGGGCTTGATTGATTCATGCTTTTGTTTTTAGTCGGCTAGATTACTGTAATGTAATTCTAATAGGATTACATAAAAAGACCTCAATTAATGCAGAACGCAGCAGCAAGAATCTTAACTAGAAAAAGAAAATCTCAGCACATCTCACTAGTTTTAGTGTTGTTGCATTGGTTACTCGTGTCTTTTAGAATTGACTTTAAAATACTATTAATCGTATATATTCTGGCACTGCCAGTAAAGTTCTAATTGTTTAGCAAACTTTTGTAACCCTAACATAAAAATCCTAATGTTGCTGCTGCTGCAGGAAACAGGAAGCCAATGTGACTGACAGTAGGAAGTGAGTGCAACAGCAGCAAGCATTGGTGTGTTTATTATCTCAGTGTTTGTTCTCTTAAACAATCCTTCACCATCCTGCTTAATTAGACCTTGTGAAGGCATTCCCTGTAAGTTATCTCTTTTTTCTGGTTTAATAGCTTTTGTTTAAGTAACTTTGGTCAGGGAATGTCCAAGTAAATGTTATATTTCAACACATAAATTTACTGAGCTTTCAGCTGTTAAGCTGTTAGTTATAAATGCTGCTCTATTTACTGTGTTACTTATACAAGTACTTATTAGTGTTTGTATCTGTATTTACAGTTTCACACCATTTGTGTAATTGAACATTCTCAATATCACTTTGTGGTTCCAGGAATTATTGCATTAAGGTGTTTAGCTTGCTGGATAATTGAGCAGGAGATTCAGTGAGGCCAGTACAGTGAAAAGGAAGACCTACAAGCAAGATCACTCAGTGGCTTTGACTCCATTGTCTTGTATGGCATCTTTAAGGCAAAAATAACAGCTGCAGTAATTTGCTCAAGGATTGCTAGAGGAGTTACAGTTACTTCAGTGTCGATGTCAGAGGGGGACACTTTTACATTTTTTTTGTGCACTGGGTGGTTCCATTAGGCACCCACTATTGGGACTGGGGGGTGAGAAGTTAAAAGGCTGTCTGTACTTATTAATGGTATTTGCTGTCTTGCAAGGGAGTCACTGCTTTGAAGTCTGGCCTTGGAGGACGTCTGTATTTACCTGGCTTGGAAATATTGGTTCCTAATCAGCATTTCTGTACTTATTAATGTTTGGTAACCATACATTTTGTTAACTTGTGTTTTCATTAATTGTTAAACCCAGGCAATTTAGATGTGCCATTGATTAAACTGTTTGTCCAGGACTGACAACAGCAGGGGCTGAAGTAAATATAAACTCCTGGCCAGCAGAAGGCAGGAGGGAGAGTCCACAGGAAACACTGCCAAGACACTCGGACAGGGCACAGGGGCTCGCAGGCAGACAAGGGTACCTGGCTGGCACGACGTGAGGCACAAGGACGGCAACATTTACTTCCAGGGAGGAAGAGACAGCTCCACAAGGAGACGCCAGTTGTGGGTCCAGCGAAAGAGGGAAGCCGCATGAGAGGACCAAGCGAAGCTGACAGACGAGGAATGAGGCGTGCCTAGGTCCCAGCCACACAAGGAGCCCAGAGTGGAAGAAAAAGGAACAACGAAGAGACGCTGACAGGGAGTCAACAATTTGACACAACTTCTGCCGGGGAACAGAGTGCATCCATGAACAATTAAGTGTTGGGGTAACACAGTGCCCAAACTGGACTCTGCACCACTAAAGGTTGTATCCTACAATTCTTGTTTTTACGGACTTTTAGAGTGTGGACTGTGTATTTTCCTTTAAAAAAAAAAAAGGAAATTAATTCCTGATATGTTTAGGTTCTGTCATGTTTGTTTATCTTTTTAATGTACCTTATATTGTCTTGTACAATAGAACTTACTGTTGTTTTTTTCTAAATTACTGTTGTGTCTTTCATTGTGTGTTTACTCACCGCCCAATTTAAAGAAACCTGTGTGCTATTACTGGTAAATTTCAGGAGTTCCCAGTCTCTTAATAAAACTGGGTGGCGTAGTCGGATATTTTAATGGTGTCTAAGTTAGATTACCTATATAGTGTGACCAGACACCTGTGACATCAGGTTCTCTGTGTAAAATGGAATTTCGAGAATCATAAGTTAGATCTGTTGCTTGTCATTCGACTATATCTTCCGCTGTTTCAAATGTCAGTGTGACAGCTGCCAAATCAGGTGCTAAAGCTGAAATTGCCCAAGCTAGAACTGCCTTTTCAAAGAAGGAAAACAGAAAAGAAATAGAATAGAATAGAAAATGCCCTTTTAGAAGCCACATTACATGCTCTGGATAAAGAGAGACAAGCAGAGGCTGCGCTAGCTGAAGCAACTGGGATGGAGGCTGCAGTCGCAAACCTTGAAGCCTCAGAAATTGAACCCAGTTACTGCCAGTATAGAGCCCACAGCAGCGTACTGAACAGTATGTAAATGAGCATAGCGGCAGGCATTCATTCAGGGAAGTATAAATGAATAATGGCCCAATGCCTGACATGTGTGACCTCAACCTGGTAGCAGATGAAAATATAGCCCAAGAAGAAGCAGGCTGTCTGGCATCAGGTCATCCTGCAGATACTACCACACACAATAATGAGTCTCCTTTAAGGCAAAGGAGCCATCCTGTCCTTTTAAGTAATCAGCCAAGCAGTGCCCGGAGACCACCTGTGCTAACACCTTGCCCCAGACGTTATAACCACCACATGGGTCAAACTGCTGGAGACTCCCATGACCATATCTCATCAGATTTATCAAGGTATCTGGCACGAAGCCAACTGATATCATCCGGACTAAATAAGTTTGATGACCAGCCCGAGAATTATTTGGCCTGGAAATTCATATTCCTTAATGCCATAGAGACATTGGGCCTTACAGCAGGAGAAGAGATAGATTTATTGATTAAATAACTCGGGACAGAATCTGCAGAACATGCACGTCGCATCAAGTCAGTGAATGTGCAGAACTTGTCAATTAGGCTGCAGCGCATTTGGGAGAGATTGGAGGAGATTTATGGGTCATCAGAAGCCATAGAAAGTGCTCTGCTTGCAAAACTGGACAATTTTCCTAAAATACTACCAAAAAATCATGAAAAGCTTAGAGAACTGAGTGTTTTATTGTCTGAGGATGAGGCTATAAAATAAGATGGCATTTTACCAGGGCTTTCCTATTTGGATACTGCTAGACATGTTAACGCAATAGTAGAAACACTCCCATATGCACTTCAGGAGAAGTGGATGATGCAGGGTTCCCACTATAAGTAAGAACTCAGGATTGCCTTTCCCCCATTTTCCTTCTTTTCACACTTTGTATGCAGTTAAGCTAAGGTGTGTAATGACCCCAGCTTTACTCTCCCCTCCTCCACTGTTAACCCAAATGAGAGAGAGATTCATCGAGATTCACAGTAATGCCCGTAAGCCAGTGTCTGTGCACAAAACAAATATTTTTCCTCTTTTTCCTTAGCCAATGATGACCCAGACAGTCAATGTCCAGTTCATCGTAAACCTCATCCCCTGAGAAAGCGTAGAGGCTTTAGAGAGGTGCCCCTTGATGAACAGAAACAAGTATTAAAAACGCAGAACATCTGTTTCAAAGGCTGTGCATCAACCAAACATGTTGCCCAATGTTGTGAAGCAAGTGTCAAATGTTCTGAATGTGTGAGATTGACAGGCATTCAGCTGCCCTCCATTCAGGCCCAGCTCTTTGGCTTTCCAAGTCCCCTTGTCCCCTTGCACAGCATGGCAGGGAGAAGAAAGAAGCAGCAGACAAATGCACTGATGTGTGTGGTGAAGGCTTTAGCGGGAAATCTTGTACAAATAAAATGCCTTGTGAATGATTATCCAACCAGCAACTGCAGCAAAAGCAGGAGGAGGAGGTACACCATGCTGGATGACCAAAGCAATAGGTACCTAGCTCGGCCAGACTTTTTTGTCATTTTTAACATAGATGGACCTTCAGCTGCATATACATTGAAAACCTGCTCTGGAGTAGCTGAAACTACTGGCAGGAGAGCAGTTGGTTACATCATGAGTCATTAGATGAAAAAGTAAGTCTTCCTTAGCCAATACTAATAGAATGCGATATGATCCCTGACAACAGGGATGAAATTCCTACTCCAGAAGCTGCTCGCAACTACCATCACCTCAAGACAATAGCCCATGAATACCTCAAGATACAGAAGCAGCAATTCTGCTGTTCCTGGGAAGGGACATGCTAAGAGTACATAAAGAACATAAACAGATCAATAGGCCCCATGATGCAGCATATGCCCAGAAGTTGGACTTGGGCTGGGTAATAGCTGGTGATGTGTGCCTGGGTGGTGCACACAGGCCTTCAGAGGTCACTAGCATGAAAACTTACATCCTGGAGAATGGTAGACCAAGACAATATGGAAAAGGAATGTGACAAGGCTGGATGGAATCATTTACATGGACTTGGCATATTACATCATTTCTGTAAGCCCTTTAACATTTTTAAGTTTTACTACAATATATTCTACTATACCCTCTCCCATTCTTCATCTCTCCTGTGTGGTTGGAGAAAACTCATTTAAATATGACTTTGAAGGCTGATTTATACTTCTGTGTTGAGCCTACGGTGTACCTACACCGAAGCCCATGTAGCCTGTGACGTGGCTACACCATAGCTTGATGCTTATATCGACTGTGCAGACCCTATGTAGACCCCACCGACATTAATTGTTTGGTTTGGTAATTAGGTACTTCCTGAAATGTGCTTCTGTTCATCTTCCACTATTCTGAAGTAAATATGAAGCAGATCAAAAAAAGATTTGTTGAATAAGTTAGAACATATACAGTACACATTTATATGATATCTCATCACTACACTACAAAGACAATCAGATGGCAACCAATTGGTGGTGTGAAATATTCACAAACATCAGTTTTGAATTCAGTGAATGTATCAAAAGGAGGAAACTGTGACGGACAGATACATTCACCTATGGAAAGAAATGGATCATTCGCTTTTCTAGTGTGCTAAAAACATCACCAACTCATGTTTAGACATGTATGTGTAGCGCAACACAAAAGTATAAATCAGCATTTAGAAAGATAGCTTAATAGAAAACTGTGTTTAGCTCACAAAATTATTTGTACTGTATTGACACTTTAATATCAATAAAGGGGAAATAATAATGATAGCAGATAATCTGGGATTTTGGAATTAATAGTTATGTTTATCAGTCAAAAAATGTTGAAGATACTACAGTACAATATCAGACAAATAGACACTGTAGTCTAGAGATGATGTTTTCATAATTACTGGTCATTGTCAATTCCTTAGGAGCAGCATTCTGATGTTGTTTAATACCTTGAAATAGGAAAGCTTTATAAAAGTGTATTGCAGTCATCAATTTCAGAGCTGCTTAAAATAGGAAGCTATCTGTAAATAATAAGAAGAACGGTCTATAGTAATGTTCCACGGCGTATAATTCAGAAAGTAGTACTGGAAGGAGTGTCAGTCCATTGGTGAGTATTCTTGAGCACAAACCCTTACAGGGTATAAAAAAGCAAACCAAGACTGGAGTGCGGAGACCAAGCAACTTACCAGATGAGGGATTAAGTCAACCACTGTTTCAGAAAAAAGTGACAGGAAAAGAGAGAAAGGAAAGATAAGAACTACATGAATTATGAGTTTTGGCTTTAAATATTTGCAAAGGGATAGATAGATAGATAGATAGATAGATAGATAGATAGATAGATAGATAGATAGATAGATAGATAGATAGATAGATAGATAGATAGATAGATAGATAGATAGATAGATAGATAGATAGATAGATAGATAGATAGATAGATAGATAGATAGATAGATGGTGAAGATTATAATAGTTACAGGTTGATATTTGTAGGTAGTTTATACTTAACTTTGTTTTTTTGTGAGTTATTCTGGTTCCCTCCATATTCTGAATACATGTGTGTTTTGTGAGTATAAAGTGGACTGATGAGAATGTGGCACTTTGCATGAATATGTTTTGCATTGGATTTGATTTAACTAATCATGAGATAAAAAGTCTAAATAGCTCAAAGGAAATATTGCTATGAATTTAAAATTGTAATAAAATAGTTTTTCTTCATTTATATTATGTTTAGACAATGTAAATAATTAGCTAAGAGTAACAATACAAAATAATGATGCAATGACTGTAAATATTTCCTCATCACATTAAGCTAATAAATTGTAAAATAGTACATAAAGCAAATTAGTTAATACTCAGAAAGATAACATAAAATTAAAGCTAACAGAGAAAAAACTAAACAAAGGTAGGTGCCAAACCTAACATTTACAGGGTGTTTTTACACTTTCTAAGGCTTGAGGATATGTATCTTTGAGGAGTGCCTTTGGACTCATGTCTATAAAATAAGCAGTTCATCATTAAAAGGGCACTACAGAGAGCTCTGGGTATTCATCGCTACTGACTACAATAAGAAGGCAAATCGAAGTTCTTACCATGAACAAAATCATCGTCTACGAGCATGGAAACTTCAAGGGGATGAGCAGGGAGTTCACCAAAACTGTTCCAAGTCTAATTGATGAAAACTTCAATGACTGCATTTCATCCTTAATGGTAATTGGTGCCCCTTGGGTAGCTTATGAGCATTGTAACTTCAAAGGCCGACAGTTTGTCTACGAGGAAGGCCAGTATGCCAGTGTTGAATGGAATGATGTATTTTCTTCCCTGCAAATCATCACTGACAACCTTGATGACCCCTTGATCACTTTATATGAACATGGTAATTACGGTGGAAGAAAGAAAGATGTCACTATTGAAACGAACCTGTGCTTTTCTGACTTCAATGACACTGCCTCGTCCCATATTGTGCATAGAGGAGTCTGGGTCCTGTATGAACACGGAGACCGCGGAGGCCGGCAAATCATTGCTCGAGCAGGGGAAAAGGTGGCAAACTACGGTGATCTCGGTTTCAATGATCAGCTCTCCTCTCTTCGTCCACTGCAGTACGGCTCCCCTACTGTGAAAGCCAAAATTCAGTGGGAGAAAATGGTCAAGGAGTCGGACAAGAATGTGAAGATCGATGAACTCGTCGTAGTAAACGAATCTGACACTGAGCAGTCGTTTTCTTCCACTGCCACCAAAGAATATGAAACCTATGCCAGCCAGAGCATCTCATTCAGCAACTCCACCACAATTACTGTTGGTAGTAAATTCTCCCTTGATATCGTGCCTGGTGTAGGAGTGGAGACCAGCATCTCGGCTTCCAACACCTTCACTGTTGAAAAAGGAAAAACTGAATCTTCAACTTCAAGAGAGAAGACTGAAATCAACCTACCTGTCAAAATCCCTCCACATACAGAATTAACAGTTAATGTCATGAGAAAAGAAATGTCTGTGAGGGTGCCAGTAGAGTTTACTGTCACTCGAGGTAGTAACACTAAAAAAGAATACGGGGAATACCGGTGCAACTCGGGGAGCTCAGTGCATGCTGAATATTCATCTAAACAGCTGAAATGAAATAGAGAAACGAAGATAAGGAAATGCTAATCATATTCGGCCAATAATTGAAATGTAAACTGGGATTTGTTTTTAGTTTTTTTACTAACCTCTCCCAGTAGTTAGTACTGCAGAATCAATAAAATTTGAAAATAATTAAACTGTTGTGTTTCTGCTATTTTTTGTGTTAAAGGTTACTTTAAGAATTGGGCCAACATATTCTGTATTAGTTTTTAATGGGGTGTAATTAATTACATATAAAAGTAACATGAAAGCTACTTCTACATCTTCATAAGTTTCTGTGTTTTCATTTGTTATGACAGCTCTTTTGAATTGAGGTTAGTCCTCAGTATTCAGACTTTAAAATGCTTGCTTCTTTGCCCTGGGTGACCACAGCAATGCAAAGAGCAACAATAACACCTCATGGCGCTTGTGTCCTGGTTGACTAGTCACCTGCAGAACTTTTTACATGGAGTTTGTATGTTTTCCTCATGTTGATGTGAATTGCACATTCTAAGAAGATACAATTAATTTGAAAGGCAAATATAATTTGGCTTGAGGTGTGTTTGTGTGTGTGTGTGTGTTTGTGTGTGTGTGTGTGTTTGTGTGTGTTTGTGTGTGTGTGTGCATATTCCAAAATGAATAGGAGATAAAAATGTCCATTTCTGTCTGTCAGATTTTGCCAACTATTACTGATTTGCCAACTAAATGCAAAAAAAAAACATGGATATTGGTAATACAGAGCTTTAAAAAGAACTTGCCTGAGTTAGTTTTCTGCATTATTATATGTTCTCAAAGACAAAGAACCATGTTAGCACAGTGGCAGTGCTGCTGCCTCACAATAGGGAGACCAGGGTTTGCATCCTTTGACCCCCCCCGCATGGTGTTTGCATGTTTTCCCCGTGTCTGCATGGGTTTACTGCAGTTTTCTACCACTGTCGAGAGACATGCAGGTTAGGTGAATTGAAAACAGTAAATGAGCCCTAGTGTGTGGAAGTGTGTGTTTGCCCTGCGATGGACTGGCACCCCATCCTGGGCTTGTTCCTGCCTTACGTGCTGGGATAGGCTCCAGCACACCCTTATGAACGTGGTCTGGATTAAGCAGGTTAGAAAATGAGGTGGAAAAAGGGACCAAAATCTATCTCTAATGATCAAGAAATACATCGTTTTGATTCTTTTCAGAAATAAGTTAGGAAAGTTTTACAATACCAGATTTCCGATATGAAAATTTTATGGCATCCTTAGTTCACAATACTGTTCAAAGACCTTTAACAGCAGTAAGTTTCCAACCATCTTTTTAATCCAGTTATCCAGGACAGGTTTACAGGGAAGCTGAAGCCCATCCCAACAAGCACAGGGCATAAGGCAGTTAAAATCCCTGGAGAGGGCATCCACCCCTCATAGGGTCAATACACACAGACACAGCAATGTTAATTCACCCAAACTGCATGTCTGTGAACTGGTTTTGATGGCAAAAAATGAAGAGGAATTAAAGGAGAGAATACTGAAATGAAAATCTAAGTTTGGAAGAGAAAGGCCCCAAAGTAAATGCAGGAAAGCCCAAGGTGAGGGAGGTATGGTATAGGTGGGTGAATGACAAAGCGACATGTGTGGTAAAGGTGTTGGGAGAAACAGGATCCAATGCACCATTGTCGTAAGATTATGTTTTGAAGATGAGTCAGCAGAAGGTGTGCAAGAAGGGTGCAGAATGCTGATGTGGTAAGTGTAAATGTAGATCTCGGCAACTGAGTTATTTTTGGAAAAAGTAGAATATTTCTGCTTTTTATTTAATAATAATGTGACTGGTGTCTGGGTCCTACTTATAGGTAATCTAACCTAAACACAGTTAAAAGATCCAACTATGCCACCCAGTTTTATTAAGACTCTGGGGGCTCTTGAAATTATTTTAAAAGGCTAAAAGGCATAAACAATAAAAATTTTAAACCAAATCTTAACATTAGGGACCTTTATAATTTATGACACAACACAGGTTTCTTTAAATTGGGCGATGAATAAACTATGGTAACAGACAATCTAAAATACACCAAGAAGATAAAAGTAGATACGAGTCTAAAAATACCAGGAGCAAAAACTTTTTAAAAAGAGAGCACACAGTCCACACTCTAAAAGTCCGTTAAACATAGCAGCGGATGATACAACCTTTGGTGGTGCAAAGTCCAGGTTGTGTGCTATGTTCCTGCACAATGCTTGCATAACTGTAATAGCAAGGGTTAGAGGTGCATGGGAGAAATTCAGGGAGTTATCCACAATTCTAACTTTTAAAGAAAGGGAAAAGTTTATGAAAATTGAATTAGGGGTTGTTGGTTCTATTGGACATAAATGTGGCCTATGAAAGCAGAACATGAAGTAAAGCTGGAAAGAACAAAGATTAGAATGATCATGTAAATGTGCGGAGTGTCACTGAGTTAGAAGAAGATGAATGCTGAGTTGACAGAAAGACTTGATGAAGAGGCAGTAGATGTTGTGCTGAGGAGAAACCAACCATCATAATTTGGGTGGGTGGATTGGAAGCCAGAGGATAACTGAGTGAAATGGTGCACCAAGATGGAGGTGGAAGGGATGAGATCCAGAGGGAGGCTGAAGAAGACCTTGCTGGAGGATGTATCAAAAGATATGAAAAGCATGGGACTCACCCAAAGGAATGCCCAGGACCACAGAGAGTGGGAGAAAAAAATTTTAAGAAACAATTACCTCACCTGTTTAAAAATGGAAAATGGCCGTTAAATCTGTGATGATGATGATGACGATATTCACAGAGGTTAAAAAACTGTTCTGTTCACTATCTCCAATGCTATTTGCAATTGCTATCAAATAGCCAGCTGTTTTTCTACAGCAAAACAAAGAAATAAAGAGAATTTTAAGGGAAGGAATGGAACAATTTAATATCTCGCTTTGTAGGCATTATGATTCTGTTCATCAGTAACCCAAAAGTATCATTGCTGATCTTAAGAAATGTACTAAATGACTTTTATAAGATCTCCAGATTTAAAAATATGGACCATGCAAAGAGGAAGACACCACTGAATATGCATCTGCCTGACTGGATCTGGAAAGAAACTCTTGTAAGAAGTCCTCACTGTAGGCTCTACTCTGTGCTCCGGTCATGAGTAATTTTTGCCACTATGCCACTGATCAGTTTGTTCTTCACTCACTCAGTAAGCTTATGTAGAAGACACTTTAAGGAAAACACACTGCTGTGTCTTTGAACCCCTTGTCTGCTATACAGTAGTTAAGACATTAGACTTCTCATCTCTATATTGGTAATGTGTCTAGTGAAATTATATTTTATATAATCTAATAGTAGAGAAAATCTAATTGTCTTTATGTGGAAATTGCAGAGTTCTTTAGAATTTGGAAAGAAATTATTAATGTGATTGTACCACAAATAAACTTGGTTGAGCTCATGCGTGTGTCTCTGCTAAACTCCTATTGTTATAATTATTAACAGGCTAGATAACACAGTTGTCCTCCCCTTTCTCTTTTTTCTCATCTTATGCCAATTTGCTCAATAGGTTTGGGTAAGAGTATGGATTGAAGTGTTGTTTATGATTACACACTTTAATTGTTTCAGGCTTTGAAAATCTTGTAAGTTCGGTTTTTAGAAACTTATGTTTGAATGTCATTTGACTTCTGTAATTTATTCACATAGAACAAGTAAAGATTAAAATTTAAACCATACACACATTCTAGCTATGTAATTAGACTTTAAAGAATGAAATCTTTAATATTCTACACAACCCCTGACCAAGACTGAATTATCTGCACCATCAATAAGTCTGCATTATCATACTGTATATGTATTTCAGTGACTTGTATTGTCTGACAACATAATCATTTCCAACTGAATTTAAGGAAATAATAATTTAACTAGTGGGCTGGTGCCCTACCCGGGGTTTGTTTCCTATCTTGTGCCCTGTATTGGCTGGTGTTGGCTCCTGTAGACCCCCGTGACCCTGTAGTTAGGATATAGCAGGTTGAATAATGGATGGATGGATGGATAATTTAACTGCATGCATTGCAATTTCCCTAAAATAGGTATACATTGTTGCTTGTAATTTCACCTTGATAACTCAGTGTAAAAACACTTAACTGACATTGTGGTCAGCAACACAGGAGCGCCACAAGGGACTGTACTTTCTCCGGTCCTGTTCAGCCTATATACATCGGACTTCCAATACAACTCAGAGTCCTGCCATGTGCAAAAGTTCGCTGATGACACTGCTATCGTGGGCTGTATCAGGAATGGGCTGGAGGAGGAGTATAGGGACCTAATCAATGACTTTGTTAAATGGTCCGACTCAAACCACCTACACCTGAACACCAGCAAAACCAAGGAGCTGGTGGTGGATTTTAGGAGGCCCAGACCCCTCATAGACCCAGTGATCATCAAAGGTGACTGTGTGCAGATGGTGCAGACCTATAAATATCTGGGAGTGCAGCTGGATGATAAATTAGACTGGACTGCCAATACTGATGCGCTGTGCAAGAAAGGACAAAGCCGGTCATACTTCCTTAGAAGGCTGGCTTCCTTCAACATCTGCAATAAGATGCTGCAGATGTTCTATCAAACAGTTGTGGCGAGCGCCCTCTTCTACGCAGTGGTGTGCTGGGGAGGCAGCATTAAGAGGAAAGACGCCTCACGCCTGGACAAACTGGTGAGGAAGGCAGGCTCTATTGTTGGCATGGAGCTGGACAGTTTAACATCTGTGGCAGAGCGAAGGGCGCTCAGCAGGCTCCTATCAATTATGGAGAATCCACTGCATCCACTGAACAGTGTCATCTCCAGACAGAAGAGCAGCTTCAGTGACAGACTGCTGTCACTGTCCTGCTCCACAGACAGATTGAGGAGATCGTTCCTCCCCCAAACTATGCGACTCTTTAATTCCACCAGGGGGGGTAAACATTAATATTTAACATTATACATAGTTATTGTCTGTTTTTTTCACCTGTATTATTATCATTCTTTAATTTAATATTATTTATTGTATCAGTATGCTGCTGCTGAAGAATGTGAATTTCCCATTGGGATTAATAAAGTATCTATCTATCTATCTATCTATCTATCTATCTATCTATCTATCTATCTATCTATCTATCTATCTATCTATCTATCTATCTATCTATCTATCTATCTATCTATCTATCTATCTATCTTTTATTCCTTTAAACTTGACTTCTGATGCTGTTTAGTCATTTTATTGTAGAAATAAGGAAAGCAACTATGACGTTAATGGCTGTTTGAATCTTTTTTTTTTTACCTGGGTGGAGTTATTCAGGTGCGAATAACCCTGGGATGTATGAACAGGTAATCTGAAGTTATTACTTTCAGAATCTACATAAATTGTTTAATGTTCTAAAATAAACTGCCCAAGTCTCTGCCTGTAGTCTGTTTCTCCTTGAAAGTTCTACTGTACCTGAGGGTCTATTTCACACTGGGATTTCTGTTCACATCACACTCTAAATTATGTAGGGGATGGGTGTTGTTTGTTGCATATGATTTACTACACTTTAATTTATACACTGATGTCTGGAGTATTGTAACCCAGCCACAGGGGATGCACAAACCAGTGTGTTTCTTCTTGCCGGTTCCAAGCCCGGAAATATGGGAAGGGTTACGTCAGGAAGGGGATCCGGTGTAAAATTTTGCCAAATTAATATGCGGACAACAATATAAATTTCCATGCTGGATCAGTCGAGCCCCGGCATAACAACGACCGCCACCAGTACTGCTAGCCAACAGGGTGCTGGCGGAAATTGGGCTACTGTTGGCCAAAGAAGAAGGAGAAGAAGAGGGGGGAGACGTGTCCAGAGGCAGGAGGAGAGGAGGAAAGTAAAGAGAGTGGAACTGAGGGTAGGAACTTTGAATGTTGGTAGTATGACTGGTAAGGGGAGAGAGTTAGCTGATGTGAAGGAGAGAAGGAAAGTTGATATATTGTGCATGCAAGAGACTACATGAAAGGGGAGTAAGGCCAGGTGGATCGGACGTGGATTCAACCATCTATCATGGTGTGGATGGGAGTAGAAATGGGGTAGGAGTCATTCTGAAGGAACAGTATGTCAAGAGTGTTTTGGAGGTGTAAAGAGTGTCAGGCAGAGTAATGATTATGAAGCTGGAAATTGGAGGTGTGATGATGAATATTGTTAGTGCATATGTACCACAAGTTGGGTGTGCAATGGGTGAGAAAGAAAAATTTTGGAGTTAGTTAGATGAAGTGATGAACAGTGTATCCAAGGGACAGAAAGTGGTGATTGGAGTGGATTTCAATGGGCATGTTGGTGAAGGCAACAGTGGAGATGAGGAGGTGATGGGTAGGTATGGTGTCAAGGAGAGGAATGAAGAAGGTCAGAGGATAGTGGATTTTGCCAAAAGGATGGACATGGCTGTGGTGAATACATATTTTAAGAAGAGGGAGGAACATGGGTTACGTACAAGAGTGGAGGAAGATGCACACAGGTAGATTACATCCTATGCAGAAGAGTTGATCTGAAGGAGATTGAAGACTGTAAAGTGGTGGCAGGGGAAAGTGTAGTTAAGCAGCATAGGATGGTGGTCTGTAGGATGACATTAGAAAGCAAGAAGAGGAAGAGAGTGAGGGCAGAACCAGGGATCAAATGGTTCAAGTTGAAAATTGAAGACTGCATGGTTGAGTTTAGGGAGGAGGTGAGACAGGCACTGGGTGGCAGTGAAGAGTTACCAGACAGCTGGGAAACTACAGCAGATGAACGGGTGACAGCAAGAAGGGTGCTTGGCATGACATCTGGAAAGAGGAAGGAGGAAAAGGAAACCTGGTGGTGGAATGAGGAAATACAGGAGAGTATACAGAGGAAGTAGATGGCAAAGAAGAAGTGGGATAGTCAGAGAGATGCAGAAAGTAGACAAGAGTACAAGG
Source organism: Erpetoichthys calabaricus (assembly GCF_900747795.2). Lineage (NCBI taxonomy): Eukaryota > Metazoa > Chordata > Cladistia > Polypteriformes > Polypteridae > Erpetoichthys > Erpetoichthys calabaricus. Next base: position 111,641,641 of record NC_041401.2, read on the forward strand.
AGATAAGACGCAAGGTGAAGAGAGAGGTGGCGAAGGCTACAGAAAAGGCGTATGATTAGTTGTATGAGAGGTTGGACACTAACGAGGGAGAAAAGGACCTGTACCGATGGGCTAGACAGAGGGACCAAGCTGGGAAAGATGTGCAGTAGGTTAGGGTGATAAAGGATAAAGATGGAAACGTACTGACAAGCGAGGAGAGTGTGTTGAGCGGATGGAAAGAGTACTTTGAGAGGCTGATGAATGAAGAGACAGAGAGAGAAAAGAGGTTGGATGATGTGGAGATAGTGAATCGGGACGTGCAATGGATTAGCAAGGAGGAAGTAAGGACAGCTATGAAGAGGATGAAAAATGGAAAGGCCGTTGGTCCAGGTGACATACCTATTGAAGCATGGAGGTGTTTAGGAGAGATGGCAGTGGAGTTTTTAACAAGATTGCTTAAAGGAATCTTGGAAAGTGAGAGGATTCCTGAGGAGTGGAGAAGAAGTGTACTGGTGCCGATATTTAAGAATAAGGGGGATGTGCAGGACTGCAGTAACTACAGGGGAATAAAATTGATGAGACACAGCATGAAGGTATGGGAAAGAGTAGTGGAAGCTAGGTTAAGAAGTGAGGTGATTGCAGTATGGTTTCATGCCAAGAAAGAGCACCACAGATGCAATGTTTGCTCTGAGGATGTTGATGGAGAAGTTTAGAGAAGGCCAGAAGGAGTTGCATTGCGTCTTTGTGGACCTGAAGAAAGCAGGGTGACTCGAGAGGATCTGTGGTATTGTATGAGGAAGTCGGGAGTGGCAGAGAAGTACATAACAGTTGTACAGGATATGTACGAGGGAAGTGTGACAGTGGTGAGGTCTGCGGTAGGAGTGACAGATGCATTCAAGTTGGAGGTGGGATTACATCAGGGATCGGCTCTGAGCCCTTTCTTATTTGCAATGGTGATGGACAGGTTGACAGACGAGGTTATTCAGGAGTCCCCATGGACTGTGATGTTTGCTGATGACATTGTGATCTGTAGCAATAGTAGGGAGCAGGTTGAGGAGACCCTGGAGAGGTGGAGATATGCTCTAGAGAGGAGAGGAATGAAGGTCAGTAGGAACAAGACAGAATACATGTGTGTAAATGAGAGGGAGGTCAGTGGAATGGTGAGGATGCAGGGAGTAGAGTTGGCGAAGGTGGATGAATTTAAATACTTGGGATCAACAGTATAGAGCAATGGGGATTGTGGAGGAAAGGTGAAAAAGAGTGCAGGCAGGGTGGAATGGGTGGAGAAGAGTGTTAGGAGTAATTATAAATGCAAAGAATTATTATTATTATTAATTTGTGACAGACGGGTATCAGCAAGTATTAAAGGGAAGGTCTGCAGGATGGTAGTGAGACCAGCTATGTTATGTTGGTTGGAGATGGTGGCACTGATCAGAAAGCAGGAGACAGAGCTGGAGGTGGCAGAGTTAAAGATGCTAAAATTTGCACTATGCATGACGAGGATGGATAGGATTAGAAATTAGTACATTAGAGGGTTAGCTAAAGTTGGACGGGTGGGAGACAAAGTCAGAGAGGCGAGATTGCATTGGTTTGGACATGTGCAGAGGAGAGATGCTGGGTATATTGGGAGAAGGATGCTAAGGATAGAGCTGCCAGGCAAGAGAAAAAGAGGAAGGCCTAAGTGAAGGTTTATGGATGTGGTGAGAGAGGACATGCAGGTGATGAGTGTAACAGAGCAAGATGCAGAGGACAGAAAGATATGGAAGAACATCATCCGCTGTGGCAACCCCTAACGGGAGCAGCCGAAAGAAGAAGAAGAAGAAGAAGATGTCTGGAGTATTGTAGTGGTCAATATATTGACTGAATTGTGTTGTACTTACTGTAGTGTGACCTTTAAATTCAATAAAACTAAAAGAAAAGAAGTAAACCTGGGAGTTTCCTTAAATGTATGTATTAAAAAATAAAAATGAAAAATATTAGAACTAAAACAAAGGAAAATAAACCATTTGGTCTGCTGTAATAATCATTAGATGCATTGTCCTCTTCAGCAACTTTCTATATTACAATAAAATGTATTTTTATTTCACCTTTCACAGACCACACATAACATTATTTACAGAGTAATAATGAATATAATTTAGAGTAGCATGTAAACCAAAATCATATAGCTTCTGGTAAATTACAAAAAGAAAAACATATATATTTGCAGTGGAAGGCACTTAAAAGGTTGGTGTACCCACTGGATGTCCCATTTAATGCAAAAAAGAAATAACATTGGAATATCTAAAGTAACAAACATTTTGCTGTAACATTGTGATTACTTATCCAGTACAGCTTTCCTAATGAAGGTATCATCCCTCTTAGGTAGCCATAACCCAAAAGAACCCTCACTTCATGCACTTCTTATATAATGGCTAGGGAGGTAGAGGTGGGTCTCCAAGAGGTTTGGCAGAAGTGACATAATTAGTCCTTGAAGACGACCTCCATGATTTTAAGTGTGGACGGAGAAATGTGTTATGGTCTGTGTGCTACACTATTTCCCTCTATTACTTACTCAACAAGACCATTAGACACTCCCCTAGCCCTCGTGTGTGAATAGGGGGCATGACTGAACTTTGCATTTGCTATAAAATAAGAACATAAGAAATCTGAAAAAGAAGAGGAGACTGCTCATTTGTTTAGATAATAGCAAAGCTGTTCCTCTATCTGATCCAGATATTTCTTAAAGGTTTGTCAAGGTTTTTGCATCAACTTCTTGTGTTGGTTGTTTGTAGTAGATTCCCAAAACTCTGCATTAAGAAGTGCTTCCTGGCTTCAGACTTAAATGCACTACCCCTAATTTCCACTGGTGTCTACGAGTATGTGATTCACCCTTAAGCCTGAAGACTTTGGCAGAGTAGGACATGTCCTTTAGTCCTTGTATTCATGCACAGCATCAAGTGCTGCTATTTCTTTATTGTAGCATGGTGACCACAACTACACACAATACACCAGATATGGTCTTACTAGTGCATCATATAATCTAAGCCGAATGTCACTTGATTTATATTCAGCTGTTTTTTATGATATAAGCTAATATTATATTTGCCTTTTTATTGGCTTGTGCACATTGCTATGATGATGAAACTGTTGTGTCAGTGGTTGTTTCCTATAGGACAGTTTTTCCCATTTTATTTTTATAATTGACATTCCTTTTGCCCTTGTGTAGCACTTTGTGCTTTTTTCTTCCTTAAACTCTATTTTTCAACCGTTTGCCCATTTCTGAAAATTGTTCGTCTTTTTAAATTATTTTTACTACCTCTTCAGTGTTTGCCTTTTCTTCAGTTTTAGTATTATCTGTAGCTTTACTAGCTACACCAAAATCTATGTCATTAATGTAAATCAGAAAAAGTAATGGTCCCAGGACAGACCCAATGAGGAACTCCACTGACAACATCATGCCACATGGAACATTTTAATATTATTAGTACTCGTTGTCTCCTACTGGTTCCCCAACTTGAGATTTGAAGCCTATAGTTTCCAGTTTTAGAATCAATCTTCAGTGTAGGACTGTATCAAAGACGTCTTGATGGTCTAAGTAAATGGTGTTCTGTGCTTTGTAACTATTGTGTTTGTCTGTTCAAATAAATTTAAAGGTTGGTTTGGCAAGATCTTCCTCTCAAAACCCATGCTGGCTGTTATTTAGAATGTTATTTTCATAGAAGTACTTTGCTAATTTATTTTTATATTATAGTTTCCAAAATTATGTAGGACACAGAAATGAGACTTAATAGTCTATATTATCAGGAAACATTAAGTCTTCCTTCTTGATGACTGCAGTCGCATTTGCAAGTTTCCATTCCTCCGGTGCTTCTCTATTCTGAAGGGAGTGTTTAAATATGCCTGGTAAGGTTTTATAGGTGATGTCTTTCATTTCTTTCAGTGCAATTGGTGAAATACTGTCATGTCCAGAGGTTTTATTAGTCTCCAATGTATCAGGGAGCTTGATTAATTCATGCTTTTCTTTTTAGTTGGCTAGATTACTGTAATGCACTTCTATAATAGGATTACATAAGAAAGACATCAATTAATACAGAACGTAGCAACAAGAATCTGAACTAGAAAAAGAAAATCTGAGCACATCTCACCAGTTTTAGTGTTGTTACATTGGTTAATCATGTCATTTAGAATTGATTTAAAATACTACTAATATTGAATAAAGTTGTTAATAATCTCGCCCCTTCCTATGTTTTGAAGTTCCCGTCCTCCTACACTCCAAGTTGTAACCTTAGATCTTCTAATGGTGGTCTGATTAAAATTTTAAGAGCCAAGCTTAAAAGAAACTGCCAAGCAGCCTTATGTTCTAGAAACGAAATCTGGAATACTTTACCAATAAAGATTCATCAACATTTTTAAAAACCTCTAAAAACCCATTATTGTAATTTGTAACATTTTAATTGTATTCTTTGGCTTCAGTAGGAGTTTTTTCAATTTCACCTTTTTAAATTCTTTCTTGATTTCTTTCTGTACTGTCTGGTATTGTTCTGAATTATTTTATAATATTCTTTTACAGTTCTTGAAAAAGAATTGTGATCCTGTTAGTTTTACAAAAACAAATAATGTTGATTATGGGCAGACAATTGCTATTCAGCATAGTGCTGTGTGATCAAAGTAATATGTTTGTCATCTGATTCCTCTCATGTATTGCTATCTCTAGATATTGAAAAGAAATATTACAAGGTTGGATGGAACCATTTACATGGACTTGGCATATTAAATCATTTCTGTAAGCCCTTTAATATTTCTAGGTTTTACTACAATATATTTTACTATACCCGCTCCCATTCTTCATCTCTTCTGTGTGGCTGGAGAAAAGTAATGTGAATATGACTGTTAAGGTTGATTTATACTTCTTTGTCAAGCCTATAATGTACCTATACCGAAGCCTGTGACATAGCCAAGTCACAGCCTGACACTTACATCCTCAAAATTGTGACTTTGCAGACCATACGCAGACCTCTGGAACTCAAATTAATTGTTTTGGTAACTACATACTTCCTGAAATGCATTTATGTTCATCTTCCATTATTCTGAAGTAAATATGGAGCAGATTGAAGAATGATTTGTTGAAGAAGTTAGATAATATTCACATTTATATGATACCTCATCACTACACTACAAAGACAATCAGATGGCAGCCAATTTGTGGTGTGACATATCAGCTAACATCAGTTTGGAAGTCAGTGAATGTATGAAAAAGGGGGAAATGTGAGGGACAGATACATTCACCTATGGAAGGACATAGATCATTGACTTTTCTTCCATTCTAAAAACTCCACCAAATAGCATTCAGGTATGTGTGTGCAGCACAACACAGGAGTACAAACTGCTTTCCACAGCTTAGCCTACAGCGTGGGCTTGACGCAGAAGTATAAATCAGCCTTTAGAATGACAGCTTAACATTGAATTGTGCTCTGCTCACAGAATTATGTGTATACAGTACTTCAACATCTCTGGGCGATGTTCACTTAGATGAAATTGGAAAAATCAATCATCTTTTTGAGATTGTGATCCTCATGTCACAGTAATCAAAGTCTATCTAGTTTCTATCAAAAATATATATCTCTAGCAGCCATATTTTGTATCTGACAATCCATCTGTGCTAGCTTATTCAGTAGTATGCTGTCTTTTGTTTACTAGCTATACCACTTCCAGATGAGTTTATGCTTTTTTGGGTGTTGGCTGCTTCACCCGGCCCACAATCAGGTGGCAGTTTCCTCATTTCTGTTTGTCAATGCACCTAATTGAATTACAACTTAAGCAACAGCCATCTTCCCTCTCTCTTGTCTGCATATTCTGCTGATGTATAATCACAACACCTTAAAGATCAGGTCAAAAAACAGTAAGACCAGGCCCAGGGTGACAGCTAGAATTCTATTTTGGTTTATTGGTACTTGATGTTATCTCTTTGATCATGTTACCTTTATATATTTTCTGAAACTTGTGCAGGGCAGCCTATTCAAGATCAGGGTTTCAGACCTTTTCAGACGTGAAAGGTTGGGAGTTGGATGATCGGCAACAGCTATTTGTGTTACTGTGTCAGTGTACTTCAACAACTACCTTAATAGGGTGCTGTACCTCTTGTTTGTAGAAGGACTCCAAGATTTGAGTACACCATTTATGACTATATAACAGAAAGACAATGGGTGACAGAGCTTAATGGTTGCTAAGTAGTGGACATTATTTTAACCCTCATGAAGATTCTGTAGGGTTCATTAGAATAGTGGCACAGCCGAAGTACCCACAGCCTCCTTGAGCCTGGTGGAGCCCTCGGATCCAAAGGCTACCTCACCAGACCGCCACAAAAAATACATTTAATTTTTTGCAAAAATAATAAAACATTTTGTGCATTTGGGCCAAAGAAAACAGTGAAAAACTGGTGTGTCATGTCTTGTGACATTACAGGCAACAGATATGAACACAATAAAATCTGTATAAGTCAGATAGCAGACAACAAAGAGCTCCATCATGATAAAAAAAGAAAATAAATAAGCTCTGCCCAAATCAAGAAACTGGAACAACAGGCTTTTGACAAACAACCCAAGATAACATCTATGCCTAAAGCATCAGTGGAAGAGGGAATGGGCGAATTGCTGTCCATGTCATAAACAGGGATAAATTCAATCAAACCAAGAGCACTGATGTTTTGTTTTTTGTTTCTCTGCCTTGCCATCCTGCACTGAAATGATGTGAAATGGAGCAGCAACCGGCATCTTTTAGTCTATAGCTGTTGACTAAATTGTTTTATTTATTTTGTGCATGTGGGACACATTCTGGATAGAAAGATTTGGATCAGTCACAAAATTTATCAGAGCAATCAAGAAAAAAAAACAAAAAAACAGTGGCGAGACAAAAATCAGGATAAGTCATTATCAACGTTAGTCTGAACATTGCTTTAAAGACTCATGCTTTTTCGGACAATGGCTGTTTTATGTCAACAGCAACATCCAAAAAAACAAAGTTAAATGGGTGAAGATGCTAAATATGAGAATGTTAAATTAGGGTTATATTGTAAATGTTTTTTGTCAGGAAGAGGAACCACCTCTGTTATTGTGGGTGGGAGGCCACAGATTCTGCACTAGACTACAACATGGGAGTATGCTTCACCAATTTCCATGTGTTTTACGGACTTGGAAAAGTCATACAACTGCATCCCTCAGGATGTCCTTTGGGGTGCTTCTGGAGTTGTGGGTTACCAGGCTTGCTGTGGCAGGCTGCTCAATCCCTGTTTAACAAGAGCAAAGGCTTTGTGTGCATTGCTAGGAGTAAGTCAGACTCATTCTTGGTGGGTGTGGGACTCTGTCATGGCTGCCCTCTGTCACTGATTCTGTTTATAATTCTTATGGAGAGAATTTTCAGGTTCGACCACGGAGTGGAGGGTGTCCTGTTTAGAGACCTCAGAATTGTACCTCTGCTTTTTTCTGATCATATGGTCCTGCTGACTTCCTTGGGCTGTGACATGCACTGAGGCGGTCTGTGTGAAGAGCATCAGCACCTCCAAGTTTGAAGTCATAATTCTCAATCTTTGCTGTGGAAAATGGATGGAGTGCTTGCTCTCTCCGGGTTAGGTGTGAGGTGCTACCTCAAGTGAAAGATTTTTAATATGTCAGTGTCTTGTTCACAAGTGAGGGAAGAAGGGAGCAGGAGATCGACAGGTAAATTTAAGCAGCATCCAGATGTTCTACTGGTCAGTCATGGTGAAGACAGAGCTGAGCCGAAAGGCGAAAATCTACATTTCTGCCCACACCTATGGTCACAAGCTTTGGATAGTGACTGAAATGAGATTCTCTTGTAAAGTGTCTGCACTCAGCCTCAGAGGAGCTCAAAGTAGAGCTGCTGTGGCTTTGCATTAAAAAGCCAGTTCAGGTGGCCCGGGCATCTGGTTAGAAGGCCTTCTATATGAAGTATTTTGGGCATTTTCAATATCCAGGTCATTGCAATATATAAATGTATGCACATACTAACCACAATCTGAAAAGATGCAACATGTGTTATAAATGAAATAATAAAGGAAATATTGATATTTCATAAAAACGTTCTCAGCATTAATTAGATTGGCTAATTGGTCGGCAGATTGTGTATGTCTGCGTGGCTATGAATGATACTTTTTCTTCACTGAAAATCACCACTGACAACCTTGATGATCCTCTGGAATCCATTTATGAACAGGTTAATTACGTAGGAAAAAGGAAAGACATTGCTACTGAAATGAACCTCTACTTTGGTGACTTCATTGACAAAGCTTCATCCCAAACTGTGCACAGAGGAGCCTGGGTCCTGTATGACTACATGGACCACAGATCATCACTTGTCCAGGGGAAAGAGTGCCCAACTACTGCAACTTCGGTTTCAATGATCAGCTTTCCTTCCTTTGTCTGCTGCAGCATGGCTCCCTGAGAGTGAAAGCCAAAATTCAGTGGGAGAAAATGATCAGGGAATTGGAGAGGAATATGAAGATCAACAAGCCGGTTGGCATAAATCGATCAGACACTGAGCAGTCCATTTCTTCCACTGCCACCAAAGACTATTAAACCTACATCAACCAGAGCATCATCTTCAGTAACACCACCACAATTACCAGTGGAGCTACATATCATGCCTGGTGTAGGAATAGAGACCAGCATCTCAGCTTCCAACACCTTCACTGTGGAAAAAGGGAAAACTGAGTTCATAACTTCAAGAGAAAAGAATGAACTCACCCTCCCTGTCAAAATCCCTCCACATAACAGAACTGACTGTAAATGGCAAGAGAGAAGAAATATCTGTGAGGGTGCTGGTAGAGTTTACTGTTACTAAAATACAATATGGGGAACACTGGTGCAGGCTGGAGACTGCAGTGCATGCTCAATATTCATATAAACAACTGAAACAGACAAACAGAAATAAAGAAATGCTAACCATATCTGTAAATCAAATTTTAAAATCCATTTAAAGGGCTAAAAATTTAAATGTTAACTGAGATTTTTTTTGTTGTTTACAGTTTTTATAAATTTCAGTAATTGAAAAAGTTGAAATGATTTCTACCTGCAGAACCAATAAAACCTGAAAATAACTTTTTTTTTGTATTTCTGCTATTTTGTGTGTTAAAGGTTACTTTCAGATATGGACAAATACATTCTATATTATTTTTGTTTATAAAAGTAACATGAAAGCTACTTCTACATCTTCTCCTATATGTTTTTGTATATAATGAGAGCTCTAATGATTGCAGATTAGTCCTCATTATTCAGACTTTACTTTTGAAAGCTTACTTCTTTGGCATGAATCAGTATAGCAATGCAAAGGGCAGCACTGCCACCTTATGGCGCTCGTATCCTGGTTTACTAATCACCTGCAGAACTTTCTGAATGGAGTTTGTATGTTCTCTTCTTGCTGATGTGCCTTGCATAATTTAAGAACATAGAATTAATTTGAAAACAAATGTCATTTGGCTTGATGTGTGTGTGTGTGCATGTAGATATGTGTGTGTGTGTGTCTGTGTGCATATCCCCAAATAAACTTGTCTCTCATTTAGGGTTCTCTCCAGTTAAGTAATAGGCTGATCTGAACAAAAGAAAATAAAAATGGTTATTTCTGTCAGTGAGATTTTACCCATTAGGTGAATTGGCAAGGCCAAATTAGCCCTAGTGTGTGTTTGGTGTGCGTGTTTGCCCTGCGATAGACTGGCACCCCGTCCAGGGTATATACCTGCCTTGCATGCTGGGATAGGCTCCAGCACACCCCAGTGACCCTGGTTTGAATTTAGCAGGTTAGAAAATGAAATGAAAAATGAAGGAATCAAAATCTAATATTAGATGAACTGACCTCAAGTGATCAAAATCAAATTAAATTAAAATGTATTTATAAAGCACAATTTTATAACACCATAAGTGTAAACTAATGTGCTGTACAATAAAATCAAAAAATATCAATAATAAATCAGTAAACAAACAAAGTACAAAAATTGCATAAATACTAAACAAATAAGTTAAAAGAACCGATTAGAAGATAAACAATTTACATAAAAACAATGGATATGAAAAAAATTAGTAAATTATTAATAACCTACGTTATAACCTAATGTTTAAAAAGAAACTGTAATGCAAAGATCTCTAACTAAAAATTGGAAAAGGAATAAATACATTTGGTTTTAAAACTTGCAACGAGAAACATGCCTTTTTATTTTACAGTGAGTACTGGCCATACTCTTTAAGAAGGGATTAATTGGATAAGTGTAAATTTAAAAATGAGACAGTTTCTCATATAACCAAGAAAGATAATTATCGATTTGTGTAATTGGTTTAATTGGTAGAATGTCTCCACTTTTGTTTAAGGCTTGTAAACGTGCAAAACATTTTTCCTTTTAAACCCTGATCAAGTTTAGAGGAAAAATGCTCTTTTAATAATACTGAATGAGAAGGGAGACAAGTTCTTGCGATAAGCAACATGTGCCTGATTGTGCATGAATGGAAGTTGTGTATTTTAGGTACTATAAAGGAAGAGCATGGTGGCGCATTAGTTAGCACACTTGATACGAATAAAGGTTCAAGCACGTATGTTTTCCTTGTTAAGTTAGAATGTTCTTTGTGACCGCATAACTTTTGATGGGAATGCTTTCTTGCTGTGGAATTGTGCTGCATGATTTCCCGAGTGGATTGTCCTTGTTGTCGCTGGAATTGTGGATCACCACGGAAATTAGTGTTTCCTCGTTGTCGCTGAATGACAGTTTCGCCACGGATTTTTTTTTCATGATCTGGAAACTAGCGCGTATAAAACTAAGGTAAGATGAATTCCTAATTTAATGAAAGTGATACCAGCTTGCGGCCTGAGAAGTTGTTTTAATAAGCATGAAGGAAAAGATGCGTTTAAGTGTGTTGCATGGTGAAACCTTATAGGAAAAAAAAAGCACAACCACGAGTGAGTTTATAGCACGTGTGATAGAGATCTCTGTGAATGAAATACAATTGAAAGAAAACTTTATTCTATGAATAAAATGCAATTGTAAAAGAGAATGTGAGTATGTGAATATGTGAAGATATTTGAAAGAATGAAGAAATTGCCAAATACTGTATGTTGAAATGACTGAAACAAGTGAAGGCTGATTGTTTGTGAACAGTTGCTTTCCCCAGTGTGCCGAATGTTGTTTAAAAAAAAACTTCTGTTTAGCCAAGTAATTTTGCTTGGGCATGAAGTGGGATTTAGAATCTAGCCAAGAAAATAAAAGAAGAATAAATTATTCTAATTCAGAGTCTGGGGTAGCAAATGTGTGTTTATGTTATTTGTAAGTCTGTGTGTGTCAGCTGACTAAAAAAAAATAATGTAAAGAGAAACTCTAATAGATGGGAGACGTACCATATAGTAATATAATAACATAATTGTTATAGTAATCGGGAATCATATTTAAATTTAATTGTTTTAGTAATACATGTACTATCTAAAAATGTTAGTAAGTAAAAAAGTGATCATGACTGGTTAGTGAAGCCTGGAATGTTTTGAACCCTACAAACAGATGCAGGTTTAAATATAAGATGATCTATGCCCTTGCAAGGCAAAAAGACAGCCAGCTGCACAGTCAGTTAAAGAGTTAAGAATTTAAAAATCTGAATTTCAAGAAAAAGTATTATTTAGCATAAAGTTTTATATATAACTTCAAGCCTATAGATGTTGTTTTTCCTACAGATTCATCAAAACCTGTGGCTAACGGATGAAAAAACAAATTATTTTTTCTATACAAGCTGCAAGAAATAGCTTAATAGCAAGTTTGGGCAGAGAAATTAGAAATAATCAAATCAAAAAGGTGGTGAATGTTTATCAATCATAGATTAATGAACAGCAGTGATTGGAATTATTTTCCTTGCATGCTGATTAGTGCAAGTGTATAATAAAAATGTTTAAATAAAGATACAAAGGTTAAAATGTTCCCATAATTAAAATTAGACTGATTTCTTTCTCTAGTCTTCATATAGATTTGTTATTATATCAATATATTAAGGTCAATGCTCAGTGATAATGCACTTAGCTAAATGGAATGTTCAGTTATACATTAGAACCATTAGTCTATATGAACTGTGCTGTTGTATTAGATATTGTAAGATTTTTTTTTTGTTTTAGACAAAAATGAAAACACTCAAAGTTCAACTATGTAACATCCTGTAATGTATAACTGATGTAATGTTTTATTTTTGATTAGTGTATTCTTCTACTGAAGAAATATTTTCATTAGCCTAGTTTAAATGCAATAATTTGTCATATTTAAATTATCTCTGTTATTTATGATATGAAACTGAGAACTACGGGTCTAGAATTGTCATTAATAGTGCTGCATTATATTATACATATGATTGATGAAGAATTGTTTTATGTTGTGTATTTGCTCTACCTTTTCACCTTTTCTTTTAGTTTTGGCCACTCAATTTAATGGTGCCAAAAGTCTCTCCAAGCCAGTGGTAAAAAAGTTCTATCAATGACGAGAAGGTGGTGTTATATGAAATAAAGATTTTTTTTTTTTTTTTTTTAAAGGACTGTACTTTTACTAATAACTTTTGATATGATGCACATACTGGATAATAGCTGGTGAAGAAATGACTTGCTTTTCCAGAGTGGCAGAAGTGCAGAAGCAAAGAAAGATTGTCCAGCTGAGTAGGTTTGAAGCCATGCTGTGTGCAGACATTTTTTGCTGCAAAACAGAGTTTTATGGACTCCTAACAGAAACAGGCTGTAAAATGCCACTGAAGTGAGATGACAGCTGTTGAAGGTTCCCACGAATGACTACTGAATGCAGGGCAAGCCAAGGGGGAAGTGTTCCTCTGCTAAAGATGGACAGTCACCATGTGTGCATCTCATGAGCTCTAATGGCAACAGGACTGTTTAAATTTTTTTATTTCCAGCAATAGTAAAAGACTTTTGTTTCCTGAAGCAGTCATACTTTGTACAGAAGAATCTGCAAAGCCACCAAGCGAAAGACTTTATCTACAAACCACTGGGTTGGACAAGGCATGAATAGAGAAAGCTTAGGAATAGACTTGAAAAATGTTATAAGAGGGGCTCAAAGGTATGAGGACCTGCATAATTAACAACCAATAATGTTTAAATTGTAAATTGAATGGGAATAGAACATCCAATAGTGAAGTTGGGGAGGATATAAATAATGTACAATTATGCAATAATACTAGTTTAAGAACAAGTAATAATCATAGCAATAGATCTATAATAGCATCTGAGTTATGTTACAACTATAACTTATAACAAGGGATCAGACACCAAAGGGTGGGGTACATATAGCAACATACTGAATTTAGAAATGTTACGAGTACCAAAGAATAGTGAAATCCATTAAGATGCTATATAGAATTATAATATCCGATGCTATGATACAACTGATGAGATATAATGATCACTATGTAGTAACACCATGTTAAATGTAACTTTTTGTCCAAATGTACTGCAACTTGTCATTGTTAATATTTACGCTGGTATTAGATGAACGGTACAGAACCTATAGTGGTATTACACCTCACATTTCCACAAACGATTTTGAAATATCTACAATGTAAAGAGGGATCTAGTACCTTTTGATTTGTGGATATGACTTTCAAGTATTGTTTTTTTTTTTTTTTTGTCACAGATCCAGTGACAAAGGGTGGCTTGTTATAGTAGGTTTTGTTATTAACTTTAAATGTCACTGTTCTCTGTGCCCACTGTTATGAACTCATTCATACAGGCAGACCAAGTATGGTACATAGGGGCACAGCATCTTCATTTAGAATGGCCGAGCCAAGCACAGGACTGGAGAGCCAAAAAACAACTGGAGAATTGAATAGTCAGCCTAAAGACAGACTAGTATATTTCTGTCCTCTGTCAGCACATTATCCTTGGTGGGAGAATGAGAACTGTATGTAGGCATTGTGCTATTCCTGTATTTTTGAAGGTGTTGAGTCCTTTCCTGTCCTTGTTTGGATCTAGAGAAGGAGCCGGCACATGGAGCAACCCGAATATAAGGATGGACCTACAGCCAACACTTTGAAGCTGCCGGGCAGAAGATTATGTCTCCCGTCCGGTGAAAATCCTTTCAGCGTGGCAAACGATAGATGGCAGACTGCGTTGATCAAGACACCCACATGCTTGATAGTCTGTCATAAGCTTCCCGTTTGTGATATCCGTGTGAAACCGTCATAAAGACAAAGAGCTTTTATGCTTTTCGTGTAATCTTGTAACCGTCATATTGCATGAGGGGTGGGGATAATACCTTTTTTATTTATGATTATTTAAATTCAGGTTAATTAAAATGCTGCAATTCAAAAGAACACATTTCCAGAGAGCTAATGCCTCTTAAGGAAATAAACCCCAAGATTTTTGACGTGGGGTTTGCAAAACCCAGCTGATGAGCCGAGCTTATCCCTAACAGCCCCAGCAGAAGCCATTGGTCCAAATTCAAAGAAAATAACAAAGGACCCAGAATAGACCCCTGTGGAACACCATATTTCAAATGAGCAGTAGAGGAAAGTACAGACTTATAACCAATAGAAAAGGTCCTATTTGTGAAATAAAATTTAAACCAATCTAGTGCACCCCTCGAATTCCTAACCACTTATCCAGCCTTGAAAACAATATGTTGTCATCGATGGTATCAAAGGCTGCAGTTAAATCCAAAAGCACTAAAACTGTCGAAACCCCAGAGTCAGCTGAAAGTAGAATATCATTAACAACCCTGATTAAAGCCGTTTCAGTGCTGTGATAAGTTTTAAAACCGGACTGAAAAATTTCTTGACCACCATTACAATCCAAAAAAATTAGAAGCTGCTGCAAAACAACTTTCTCAAGTATTTTAGATAAAAAAAGTAGTTGAGAAATCAGTCTAAATTATTTAATTAATACATCTATTTAATTATACATAATACATAATTTAATAATACATTTAATTATACATCAATTTGATTCTTGAATAAATAAGTGAATAAAGTTATGCAACACCAAATTTTCTATATGAAAATGTTATGACACCAGTGGTTCACATAACTGGTTACAGAGCCCTAACAGCTATAACTACCCATCCATCTTTTTAATCCAGTTATCCAGGGCAGGGAAGCTGAAGCCCACCCCAGCAAGCACAGGGCATAAGGCAGCAACAACCCTGAAGAAAACGTCCATTCATCTTAGGGTGAACACACAGACACAGCAACATTAATTCACCTAAACTGCATGTCTATGGACTGTGTGAGGTAACCAGAGCTTCTGGAGGACATCCACATGGAGAACATGCAAACTGCACACGGGGAGCACCCAGGATGTGAACCCCAGTCTCCTTGTTGTGAGACACTGCACCACCGTGCTGCCTAGAAATAACCACTTTCTTTAAATTAATGAGGAGTCTGTCATAGCATCTTGTAACACTTTTGCACCATCTCTCTTTGCAGTACTGCTTTGCCTCAGTAACAATTGTGAATTTGTAGGCACAGATTGTTCATCTTAGGTCTGTGTTACAGGGCAGTTTTGCTTTAGCATACCACACGTTAATCTGTATTTTCATCTGCCTCCTCAATGACAGGTGAAAGTCAGTTGAGCAAAAGTTCAGGTTTCAAAGATGCTCAGAAAACTGCAATAATCATAGTTGAATGACCCTGGTGCTGGCTCAAAGATGTCTCACTGTTGCTTTGTCAGACAATAACTCAACCTTTGTCAACAATTATGAATTAAAAAGGTGAGGCAAATAATGTTTTTGTACTCACTGCTTGACTGTTAACATATCTTCTGGGGCAGAAACCCTATTGTCTAGTCTTTGATTGTAATAAATACTGGAGTGACCAGTCTGCTCCAAAGAGTCAACCAGAAACCGGACCACAGATGCGGAAGACTGTCCTTAATGGAGCCGAACTTGGCCCAGGGGAAACTCTCCATAGATCCTGCAGGAATCAGGACAAAGCATCGTTCTGAGATGACAGGAATCAAACCACAAGTGCGCTTTATACTTTTGGTTCTGTGAACTGCAATGTTAGCAGTTCTGTAGGGAGGGTAAAGCCAGTGAATCTATTAACATAAACAGCATATTATTAGTTACTGTTGGTACCGTAACTGAAAGTAAGAAACAATGTGAAAAATAAGCCTTTAGCTGTTAAACGTTACCACTTACAGCAAAGTTGCAATCAGAGATTTAACACTGACATAGTTAAATTCAACAGTTTCAAAATGTGTATATGGGAAGCACCACAAAAGTGTTAATTTAACACTGTATAAAGTGTTACCATAAACAGCACTAGGAAAGTGACAGTAAACCAACATTTTAAGCATAAATAACTTAAACCTCTTAAGGTAACATTTACTCCACATTCTGGTTCAAAGTTAATTTATCAGATTTCTTGTGATAAAATTTATCACACTGACACTGTGGAGGAATTTAAATAATACAAGCTAAAGTGTTTAAAATTATATACTAGCAACACAGAAAATGTTAGAACACTAATACAGTGATACTTTAACCTTTGCTCAACACTATTTTGAGTGTTATTTATATGCTAAAATGAAATAATAAATGACACCAACAAAGAACTATAGTGAAACCTTTTATTCAAAATTCACCAGCCACACAGCATTCATACCTGTTTACAAAATGCAAGGTACAAAATACAACCATCTGTAAAGACATAGAAAAAAATAATCATTAACCCATTTGTAGGTCAAAAGGCATAAAATACCTCAACTCATCTGTTCTGACTACTGAGAGGCGTAGAGAGAGCTCTTGTTTAGTTACAAAAAATGCATGAAGTTGCTCAACAAATTGTGCTTCCATATTTGGTATAAGTAGATTCCATGTCTCAGAAGTATGCCAATGATTTTACTGAACACTCACATCTCATCAACAACATCAGTACACACAATAAGACCAGTGTGAAATTCATGCCACCGCATTCTTTATACTGGATTTCAAAAATCTGGTGTTTTGCTTCGTACCTCATGGTCCAAACATGCACCAAAGGACCAATTGGTATATACATTCAGGGCAGTGGATCATAAAGTGATATTTTTGGATAAGATTATTTTTAGGATACACATTAGTGAATAAATTATAATGTTCTGCTCTAATATGCTTCAGATACACAGTCATGTCCTCTGTGATGCTAGGAGAAAATACTGATAATATTCAGCAAAAGTAATATCAAATACCAATGTTCATTTTCTTCGGGAGCAGGATCACCATATTGGAGAGAGATGTTTTTAATAGGACTCAATGTTTGACTAGCATGGAGACCAATACTATTTCCCAGAAGGGTTAGTCAATTTTTTCTTTGTCCAAATAGCCATAGTTGAAGGCGTACTCTCTCAAAAGAATGTTTTCTGTGTAAATGATGTTTGAGCCCAAATATTCAAAAAGCAGCTGATTTCATACTGGACTACCCCCGTTTGAGATGCTATCTTACAGACTGAAATTGGTCAAACTATTGAGAATTCACCAGAATTCTGAACAAGCATGCTGTAATGTTTCTCATTTGACAGTTTGAAATGCAAAATGACTCATGTATCATTTGTGGTAAACATTATCTATGCTGTAGCTTCATCAGTAAGACACATCCTACAGTAATAGTTCCTAAAAATCCAAGAAGGCCATTCAGCTCGAGATCGTCTCCTGTAATTTGTGAAATGGTACCACCATCATGTTCCAGAATTATTCATCTTTAACAAAAGGATTTAATATAGTGCCAATACCGTATTTCTTGCTATCCTGACAGTGACACAAAACAATGAGATGGATATTCATTAGAGAAGAGTTTAGGTGTGGTGCAGAGTAAAATACAAATATCTATGTTTGTGAATACCTTGTTTGGATCCTAAGGGATTTACAGTTGCAAATTCATCATAATAAATTTGAATTTGTAAGGTATTTTTGTACTGCAAAAATAAAGGATGTTTTTAATAATAATATCCTTCACAAAAATCCTAATAAAAGTAATTTTCATGGGATGTCTAAATGTGCTGGCAAACTTTCTCATTCTTGAAAATGAATTCTAAATTCTTCAGTAGGGGTATGTAAATTTCCCATTGGGATTAATAAAGTATCTATCTATCTATCTATCTATCTATCTATCTATCTATCTATCTATCTATCTATCTATCTATCTATCTATCTATCTATCTATCTATCTATCTATCTATCTAAAAGAAAGTGTCATTGACTGGTATCTGTTCATACAGTCCAGGAACTGTTTTTTGCTTCTGCCCTCCCCTACCATAACCTATCGTCTATGGGAGGAGTGAAAGCTTGAGATTTGCCAAAAATTTTGCTCTCCGGTTTTCAATGGATCTCTATGTTTTAGAATCCCCATACCGAAAATCATTGATATCTCGATGATGGGTGTTTGTCTGTGCGTGTGTGTATCTGTGTGTCACAGTTTCTTCAGGATGGTCCAGAGCTCAAATGGCCTCATGTAAAAATACCAAACTCGAAACTTAAGCCTATCATGAGATGACAATGTGCTGATTAGTTTTTAAGCCGAATTGTGCAAGAGAAATAGGCACTCTAGGAACCCTCAAATACCTTAATTCTGCAATGAATTATGAATTCTTCTCTTCAATTACTATCGTAATGACCTATTTTATTATCAGAAAGTTCAGCATCAGAGCAGTAAATAATTAATGAAATGTTATAGAATTGTTTGGGCAACTTGATTCCTAGGGTGCAAAGCCTACTGACGCTCACGTCCAAATTTTTCTTGTGTCATATCTCTTACCTAAATGTAGCTCCTTTTGCTCCACAACATTTATTTCTGGTTGAAATACTTCCTCCACTTATTATTGGTGGTTTAGGTCACTGAAAAGGATTATAAATAATGTTGCCATAAACTTCTTCTACCGCCCTTCTACTAGAATTTTCAGGAGGTGCTACCTTAAGTACTTCATTTTTAATAGCTGTGTGAACTTCACCCACAAATTCTTCCATACTTTTCATCACATACTAAATTACATTAGTGGCAACACCACTATCCTTTAACTTGGCAATAACAGATACACACTTTTCTGTAAACATCTGACAAGTTTGGGGCAGATTTTCCAAATCTGTGTTTGCTTCAGAATCGGTGCTTTGGGGCATCGTGTCCCAAAATATCTAAAGGCAAGGCTATGGCCATGCTGGCATCATTTGTTCACGTGGCATCAACAGTAGAGTGTCTTTCATGAACAGTTTTCAGGTGCTTTTAGAAACCTGCAAAACTTTTTAACTGTAATGAACAACCCTCCTGAGCACAAATCAAATTACATTTCTTCACTAGATATGAACAAAGCAACAGTTTTTGATGCTGAATTAAGGTTCCAGGCATCTCATGTAAATATCTACAAATGTAACATCTACGCATGACTCATAAACTTAGCTCTCAGTTCTTTAACCTTTGGGATCTTTCTTGTGGTGCCCTCTGTCGGCCCGTGGGATAAACTGTCCTGGAAGTACTCTGTCCCCCAGTCCTTCCATAGTCGGGGTGTCCCATCCGGGTATGGTCCCCGGCCATCCACCACAATGTGCAGCAAAAATATTCACCATCTGTCTTCTTGAGCTGTCACAAATAGTTCCTGTCTCTTCATATTCTTTAAGCACTGTCATCCCCCCAGTCTGGAGAAGAGAATCTTTTGTTTCCAGCTGAACAAAATGGCAAAATGCGAAATATCTATAACTAGTAAATGTGCAATAGGCTAATGACAGCATTTAGAGATATGTACAGGCAATATCCAAGTAGGAAAAAAAACCTTTACATTTTACTGGCGCAAAGATGCCCTTACATCCTTTGCTTCTGAACTTTTGCAACACTTCCTCTTTCTCCAAGTCCACATCAGTGGACTGAACACTTCAATATCACTCTCTTTGCAGGGGCAGGGGCAGTGTGTCCGCCAAGCAGAAGGGAGGAATGTCTTGATAAAGAATCTGATGAAATAAATAGATTAAATAAATATATACATAATCCATCTGAAGTTTAATATCTTGTGAACATGCTAACACAGCAGTGCCCAACTATGCTCCTAAACATCTACTGACCAGTACATATATTACAGGCATAACCAAACACATCTAACACACCTAACCAAGGTTTTAGAGAGCATTGGACTATTAGAGTCAAATTAGGTTTGGATATAATCTCTGCAGGATTATCCACCTTGAAGAGTAGGGATCAAATCCCTTGAAGAAATATTAAAGAATAAAGATCCAAAAATTGCCAATAGTCTAAGGTGGTTCAAATTCCAAACAAATTAAAAATAATGCATTTAAATCACTCACCATAAAGATTATCCTGGATGTCAAAGCACATGTCCTTTGAACCAACAAGGTCAGCAAACACATTTTATTCCACTTCTGTCCCAGCTTTGTCCGTCACTTTCAACACTTTGTCATGGGATATAGAACATTCCTCTTTCACTAAGAAAAAACTTGAAAACCAATTCCATGACAGATTAAATTTCTATCCACAAAACAGTATAGCTCAAAGCACTCTCAAGTTTCACAGTATGCTCATCTACAACTTACCTTCTGTAAAGAAATTGTCAAAATAAGGTTCTGGGATCTCAATGTATTTTATGTGAGGCCTATACTGTACTTATTCAATCATTGTGACACGATTCCTGTATAAGATAAACAGTCATAATTATTTATCCTTAGAGAACCTAAAAAACAAACATCAAAATGATCACTGCTTTTATACACTATCCATCTGGTGCTATTCCAAAGAGGCTTAAAGGGACAGAAGTGACACAGGGAGAAGGGTATGACGCATGTTCCTGGATCCTACATTACACTCAAGACCCTGCTCCATAATGACTAAATCATCAGGTGCCCGGATTCCCCGTATTCTTTACTCTACATGAGGTATTAAAAGTCACTGGAACAACAAATGGTAGTCTAACCAGAAACTCTGAGCAGAGTGCAAGACGGAGGGAGACAATGAGTGCAACAGAAATGTTTGGTAACTGTATGTTATCCTGCAAGTTTTATTTTTATTTTTGGTTTGGAATGGCGATTTTTGTTTTAGAATGTACATTTCCCAGCTCTTAGCCAAACACTTTTTCTACCTCCAATATCAGCTATCTTTCCATTCATGAGCACAACACCTACTCACTAAATTACTGTGAACAATACTGTACCTACTTATAAACTCAATTGAATACAGCTAATAATGCAGACAATAGATACTGTCTGCAACTCAAGTACTAGAGGATGATGTTCTGAAACGTCTCAGTTAAAGTTAAACTATACAAAAGGCAAAGAATGTAAAAGGGAAAAAATCCTTAACCGCCTATGCTGAAATTTTTGCACTAGCACTTCAACGCAATTAACTCCTTTGAAAAGAAGATAGACAAAGTAATAAAATGATATAGCTAGAACTACCAAGGTAATGTAAAACTGTTTTCAGAAACCAAACATACTGCACAAAATTGTTATTTCCAAGAATAGTGACTGTATTCATTCAAAAATCAGAAAGCAATTACAGCTACAAGGTGGCGGAGAAAAGGGATGTCAGGACAATGTTACCCCCACAACCCAGACCCAGATAAGCAACAAAAAATTAATGGATGGATAAATAAATCCAAATAAAAATGACCACAACAGTCACTCCTACAAACTCCATTAAACTATTAAGGGGGCATCTTACCAGTTTGAAAATATAACCAATAAGAGGTCTCACCAGACGTATCATCAGCAGGCTTTGTCTCTTGTGGAACCACCCACAAAACACCGGGGACATAAGAGAACATTACATCACACACAGATACTATGTGAAACTTAAACATAGCAATTTTAACAAAAAATTACATAAACACATGACAAATACTTTATAATAAACATTACATACAAAAAAAAAGAATGTAAACAGAGCAAAAAAACAACACAGAGTAAACAGTGTGAGGCAGGGCCAGTAGCACGAATGTGCAGAAGGTGGATGTCGCAAAAGTGAGTCGGTGATGGAGAGTAACTGAGGAAAGTGACGCCGTAACTAATTGTAATAAACAATGTGAAAGACAAAGCCTTTAGGTGTTAAATGTTACCCCTCACAGCAAATTTGAAAATAGAAATTTAACATTTCTTCTTCTTCTTTCGGCTTCATCACCTTATGGGTCACCACAGAAGGATCATCTTTTTCCATATCTTACAGTCCTCTGATCCTTACTCTGTCACACCCTCCACCTGCATGTCCTCTCTCACCACATCCATAAGTGTCCTCTAAGGTTTTCCTCTTTTCCTTTTGCCTGTCAGCTCTATCCCTAGCATC
This sequence comes from Erpetoichthys calabaricus, assembly GCF_900747795.2. Classification (NCBI taxonomy): domain Eukaryota; kingdom Metazoa; phylum Chordata; class Cladistia; order Polypteriformes; family Polypteridae; genus Erpetoichthys; species Erpetoichthys calabaricus. The sequence continues at coordinate 111,663,876 of NC_041401.2, forward strand.
CTTCTCCCAATATATCCAGCATCTCTCCTCTGCACATGTCCAAACCAATGCAATCTCACCTCTCTGGTTTTTTCTCCAAACTGCTGAACCTGAACTTAACCTCTAATGTACTCATTTCTAATCCTGTCCATCCTCGTCACATCCAATGCAAATCTTAACATCTTTAACTCTGCCACCTCCAGCTCTGTCTCCTGTCTTTTTAATCAGTGCCACCATCTCCATCCCATATAATATAGCCTGGTCTCACTACCATCTTGTAGATCTAACCCCTTCACTCTTCTTGGTGGTACCCATCTGTTGCAAATCACTCCTGACATTCTACTCCACCCATTCCACCCTGACTGTACTCTTTTTCACCTCTTTTCCACACTCCCTGATACTCTGTACTGTTGATCCCCAGTATTTAAACTCATCCACCTTCACCAGCTCTACTCCCTGCATCCTCACAATTCCTCTGACCTCATTCTCATTCACACACATGCATTCTGTTTTGGTCCTTTTTCTCTAGACGATATCTCTACCTCTACAGGGTCTCCACAATCTGCTCCCTACTCTCATTACAGATCACAATGTCATCAGCAAACATTATAGTCCAAGGGGACTCCTGCCTAATCTCCTCTGTCATCCTGTCCATCACCACTGCAAATAAGAAATGGCTCAGAGCCAATTCCTGATATAATCCCACCTCAACCTTAAATGCTTCCGTCACTCCTACCGCAGACCTCACCACTGTTTCACTTCCCTTGTACATATGCTGTACCACTCTTACATACTTCTCTGCCATTCCCAGCTTCTTGATACAATACCACAACTCCTCTCCAGGATTCCTGTCATACGCTTTCTCCAAGTCCACAAAGACGCAATACAACTCTTTATGGCCTTCTCTATACATCAATACCCTCAGAGCAAACATCACATCTGTAGTACTCTTTCCCAGCAAGAAACCATACTGCTCCTCGCTAATCATTACCTCCCTTCTTAGGGCTCGTTTATACTTCATGCTCAGAATGCGCACGCATCATGGCTGCTACGCGTTCCCAGCGTTCATTTGACGCATCCTCTGAGCAGGTCCTCACAAATTAACGAGATGCATGTGTGAGTTACAGTACCAGCAAAACGTTGGGGGACGCAGTCTGATAAAAGTTGAAATGTGATTTCAGAGTCTCTGTTTACTATCTACATGTGACAGAAAGCCTCTATGCGGATCCTGCGGGATTGATGTGCGTGCTGCGATGTGTAATGAATGGTTCGATGTGGTGAAGCAAAATGCGGAAATACAGATCCATTCGTTGTGCTTTTATATTCAAGCATCGCATATTCCCGATTGTAATGGCACGATACACTTTAAAAGTCTCAAATACCATCATTTGTATCGTCTTTTTTTCCTGGGGCTTTCTCCTGACCTGACAGCAGCGGCAAACAGCAATAGATCATCACACAGAACACATTAAATGTATGGTATTCCAACTCTCTGCACATTTACAAACCTTAGATATATACTTGATATCACTTTCATGATGAAATGCATTAAAGTATGTATGTTACATTTTAAAGATAAATCATTAATTTCGTTTAAATAATGAATATTGTTAATAATTACAAACATGGGGGTGACACGGTGGCAAAGTGGTAACACTGCTGCCTCACAGGGAGTCACGTCGCTGGTATTCCCTGCCTGGAGTTTACATGTTTTCCTGCTGGGTTTCCACACTGTGCTCCAGTTTCCTTCCAAAGATATGCAGATTTGGGGATTTGGTGCAGCTAAAATGACTCCAGTGTATGTGTGTGCTTGTATTCACCTTATGATGAGCTGATGCCCCGTCCACAGATTGTTTCTGTCTCGTGCCCAATGCTTGCTGGAATGGACACATCCCTGGATTGATGGATTTAATCATTAAACATCCTTTTCAGAGATATTGCGGTAAGGTGTCATCGGAATTTATTGGGTGTTCCAGGCAATTCACAACACAGCGAAGCCAAACCTGTTCTCACAGTGATAATATCTCGCACTGCCACCTGGTGGATTCTTTAAGATTTACGTAAAGTACGCACGCAAGTATAAACAGTACAACGCTTGCATAGCAGGAGCATCTGCTGGAGCAAGTGTCACGTCACGTGAAGTATAAACCTGGTCTAAACCTAGCTGCCACTACTCTTTCCTATAACTTCATGCAGTGGATCATCAATTTTATGCTTCTATAGTTACTACAGCTCTGCACATCACCTTTATTCTTAAAATTTGGTACTAGTACACTTCTTCTCCACTCCTCAGGCATCCTGTCACATTCCAAGATTGCATTAAACAATCTGGTTAAAAACTTCACTGCCATCTCTCCTAAACACCTCCATGCTTCCACAGGTATGTCATCTGGAGCAACAGACTTCCAATTCTTCATCCTCTTGTCACAGGTGTCTGGTCACACTTATAGGTAATCTAACTTAGACACCATTAAAATATCCGACTACGCCACCCAGTTTTATTAAGAGACTGGGAACTCCTGAAATTTACAAATAATAGCACACAGGTTTCTTTAAATTGGGCGGTGAGTAAACACACAATGAAATACACAACAGTAATTTAGAAAAAAGCAACAGTAAGTTCTATTGTACAAGACAATATAAGGTACATTAAAAAGATAAACGAACATAACAGAACCTAAATGTATCAGGAATTAATGTCCTTTTTTTAAAAGGAAAATACACAGTCCACACTCTAAAAGTCCATAAAAACAAGAATTGTAGGATACAACCTTTAGTGGTGTAGAGTCCAGTTTGGGCACTGTGTTACCCCAACACTTAATTGTTCATGGATGCACTCTGTTCCCCGGCAGAAGTTGTGTCAAATTGTTGACTCCCTGTCAGCGTCTCTTCGTTGTTCCTTTTTCTTCCACTCTGGGCTCCTTGTGTGGCTGGGACCTAGGCACGCCTCATTCCTCGTCTGTCAGCTTCGCTTGGTCCTCTCATGCGGCTTCCCTCTTTCGCTGGACCCACAACTGGCGTCTCCTTGTGGAGCTGTCTCTTCCTCCCTGGAAGTATATGTTGCCGTCCTTGTGCCTCACGTCGTGCCAGCCAGGTACCTTTGTCTGCCTGCGAGGCCCCTGTGCCCTGTCCGAGTGTCTTGGCAGCGTTTCCTGTGGACTCTCCCTTCTGCTGGCCAGCAGTTTATATTTACTTCACCCCTCTGTTGTCAGTCCTGGACAAACAGTCTAATCAATGGCACCTCTAAATTGCCTGGGTTTAACAATTAATAAAAACATAAGTTAACAAAATGTATGGTTACCAAACATTAATAAGTTCAGATATGCTGATTAGGAACCAATATTTCCAAGCCAGGTAAATACAAACATTCTCTAAGGTCAAACTTCAAGCAGTGACTCCCTGGCAAGACAGCAAATACCATTAATAAGAACAGACATGCTGATTAGAAACCAATATTTCCAAGCCAGGTAAATACAAACATTCTCTAAGGTCAGACTTCAAAGCAGTGATTCCCTTGCAGGATAGCAAATACCATTAATAAGTACAGATAGCCTTTTAACTTCTCACCCCCCAGTCCCCAACAGTGGGTGCCTAATGGAACCACCCAGTGCACAAAAAAAATGTAAAAGTGTCCCCCTCTGACACTCTTCATAGCTGTTCTTACTTCCTCCTTGAAAATCTTTTGCACTTCCTGGTTCACTATCTCCACATCATTAAACTTTCTCTCTCATTCTTTTCATTCATCAACCTCCCAATGCACTCTTCTTGCTTGTATGTTTTGAGAAAGCAGAAAAAACATTAACTGTAATGATTATAAGTATCCATCCATCCATCCATTATCAAACCTGCTATATCCTCACTACAGGGTTGCGGGGGTCTGCTGGAGGCAGACCCCGGGCAGGGCGCTAGCCCAGCGCAGAGGCTCTAGGCCCAATAAGTTAGCGATATCAGAAAGTTAAGTGCACTGCAGCAGACCGTTTATTTGTATTTTTTGTTCCGACTGAGTGCCAAAATGGAAGATTAAAATTTTTAAAACTAAAGGAAAATAAGGAGGACTTTTACATGAACTTCATTTACAAATAAAGTTAAGACCATAAATGGTTTTCAGTTTTATAAAAAAAAACAGACTAACAAAGAAACAATCCAATATTTAAAAACTAAATTTTGACCTTAAATAAAATATTCTTATGTTTTCTTGTTCTATTGTTAAACAGTCTGTATTAAAATTGATTAAAGCCTCAGAATTAAAAGCTTTTAAAAGCAACTAAATATTTCAATTAAGGTCAAAATTGAAATCCATTTTTTTGTACACCACTCAATACTTTCATTTGTATTGAATGAGTATGAATTGTGGAATTGCAACGGAAAGTTTAGAACACATGGAGGGGGCAGAGCAAATGCACTCTCTCCATTCTCTCTCTCGCCGCTATAAATGTAACGTTCTTTCTCAGCCAAATATGTACCTTATCCTATATGTATGTAAAGAATGCCGATGAGACATGAAACACACCCAATAGTCAGTGTGCATGCTGCCAGATGAATAGTGAATAAACTACTCTTTTGGGTTCATATAAATCTGACTCTGAAGGAGTCAGTGCCTCACCAGCCATGAACCTCACCGCACGTCACTGACCCCACACCATGGGAGAACAATTTGAACCTGCCTCTGATGCACCTGGCCTTGCTCCACTTCTATCTGGTCTTTTGCACGTACAATATATCAACATTCCTTCTCTCCATCATATCAGCTACCTCTCTCTCTTTATCTGTCAATACTGCCAACATTCAAAGTTAATTTATCAAACCTCTTGTGGTAGTTACATCAACACAGTGGAGGATTTTAAATAATTTCAACAAAATGCTTAAAGTTACATACTAACAACACAGAGAATGTCTTTTTTAAAGCTATTTTGAGTGTTGTTTGTATGCAAAAATGAAATAATAAATTACACAAATAAAGAATTATAGAGATACTGTCTGTTTACAAAATAAAACATTCTGTATTAACATAGAAAAAAATCATCATTAACACATTTGTAGGTCAAAAGGCATGAAATACCTCAACTCATCTGTTCTGACCACAGAGAGGTGTAGTTCTTGTTTAGTTACAAAAAATACATGAAGATGCTCAACAAATTGTTCTTCCACATTTGGTACAAGTAGACTTAATTTCTCAAAAGTATGTCAATGATGTTACTGAACACTGGCATCTCATTGACAACATCAATACACACAACAAGACCTTTATACTGGATTTAAAAATCTGGTGCTTTGCTTTGTACCTCATGGTCCAAACATGCACCAAAGGACCAATTGCCATTTTCATTCATGGCAGTGAATCATAAAGTAATAATTTTGGAAAATATTATTTTGAGGATACACATTAGTAATTAAATGGTAATGTTCTGCTCTAATATGCTTCAGATACACAGTCATGCCCTCTGTGATGCTAGGAGAGAGAATATCGATAATATCCAGCAACAGTAACATCAAACACCAATATTCATTTCCTTCTGGAGCAACATCACCAAATAGGAGAGGGATGTTTTTAATAAGACACAATGTGTGCGTGGGTTTCCTGCGGGCGCTCCAGTTTCCTCCCACAGTCCAAACACATGCAGGTTAAGTGGATTGACAATTCTAAATTGGCCTTAGTGTGTGTTTGGTGTGTAGGTGTGTTTGTGTATGTCCTGCGGTGGGTTGGCACCCTGCCTGGGATTGGTTCCTGCCTTGTGCCCTGTGTTGGCTGGGATTGGCTCCAGCAGACCCCCGTGACCCTGTGTTCGGATTCAGCGCGTTGGATAATGGATGGATGGACAATGTTTAACTAGGACCTAGAGCAATACTATTTCCCTGAAAGCTTACTGTAGTCTGTTTTTTTTTGTCCATATAGCCATAGTTGAAGGCATATACTGTACTTGCAAAATAATTTTTTCTATGTAAATGGTTTTTGAGCCTAAGTATTCAAAGAGCAATCTGATTTCATACTGGACTATCCCCTCCAAGATCTTATCTGACTCACTGAATGAACTATCGGGAATATTACTCACTTCATTCCAAAGCATGAACTTTCACCAGAATTCTGAACAAGCATGCTATAATGCTTCTCGTTTGACACTTTGGAAAGCAAAATGACCTATGGATCAAAATACAAACATCTAAGTTTGTGAATACCTTGTTTAGATTCTAAGGTAGGTTGTGGTTTCAGATTCATCACAATAAAGTTGAATTTGGAAGATGTTTTTGTACTGCAAAAATAAAGAATGTTTTTTATACATAGTTTACTTCACAAAAACCTGGCAAAAGATATTATCATGGCGATGTCTAAATGTGCTTTCAAACTTTCTCATTCTTGACAATGAATTCTAAAGTCTTCAGTAGGGGGTCTGTATATGAAAGTGTCATTGTCTGGTATCTGTTCATATAGTCCAGGGACTGTTTTTTCTTGCATCATATCTCACACCAAAATGTATCTCATTTGGCTCCACAACCCCCCATTTCTGCTTAAAACACTTTGTCCACTTACTATTGGTATTTAGATCACGGAAAGGATTACAAAGATTGTCAAAAACTTCTTCTACTGCCCTTCTATTAGAATATTCAAGACGCGCTGCCTTAAGTACTTCATTTTTAATAGCTGTGTGAGCTTCACTCACAAATTCCTCCATACTTTCCACCACAGATGAAATCACATTAGTGGCAGCACCACTATCCTGTAGCTTGGCAATAACAGATGCACACATTTCTGTACACATCTTACAAGTTTGGGGCAGATTTTGCAAATCTGTGTTTGCCTCAGAATTGCTGCTTTGGGGCATCATGTCTCCTATATCTAAAGACAAGGCTATGGCCATGCTGGCATTTTTGGTTCATGATGGCATCAACAGTAAAATATCTTTCATGAACAATTTTAAGGTGCTTCCTGAAACCTGCACCACTTTTGAACTGAATTAAACAACTCTCCTGAGCACAAATCAAGTTAAACTTCTGGATATAAACCAAGCCACAGTTTAAGATGCCGAATTCAGGTGCCAGGCATCTCATGTAAATATCCACAAATGTAACATCTATACGTGATTCATAAACTTAGCTCTTAGTTCTTTAACCTTAGGGATCTCTCATGGTGCCCACATCAATGCTGTATACTGTTGCCTGGAGAAAAGTATACATGATGCTGAGTGACTTGTCATAATTCAAACTGAAAACAAAGTTAACCTTGCTGTAAACCCAGGGCATCAGCGAGCCCCAAACCCCAACACGAACACACTTGAACAGTCCTGGGTTCAAATAATGGAAGGTTTTTATTATAAATACCTCCAAAATATAACACAAACACAAATACAGGTCTTCCTCTCACAATACCTCCTTTCTCCCTATCGCACTACCCTCCTCCACTCAGGTGTTGCTCCACTACCTCCCAGCTCTGACTCGCTTGAATAAGGGAGTGCGGTCCCTTTTATTACAGACCCGGGAGTATTTCCGGTGGCAGGGTGACTGCCCGATGAAAGCACATTTGCTGGTAGCATAATTGGAGAGCTTGTCTCCCTACAGCACCCTCTTGTAGCCCGCAGTGATCCCAGCAGGGCTGCTCTGCAGGACTACATATCCCAGCTTCTTACTGTGCACCAACCTCCGGGGCTGCTGCCATGTAGTGTGTTGGGGGAATAAAAAACCTCAAGCAACTTCTCTTTTTAATGGGCTGTCTGTCTACCCTTTCTGGTCATTCCTTCCAGGTCTGCTCTCTCTTCTGGCTGGGATGCCCGTCCAGCCCGTGTGGCATCTACAACCATTAAAATTCATCAAGGGCTGCCAATGAGGTAATTCCCTGGCAAGGAATGAGCTACTTGACCATGACACTGTAGTAGTTGTTAATGGACCTCTTAGTGGTTCCAGAAGCAAGCAGATATGGCTGTTGGGATCCTTCCATCTGTATGTGTTCTTCCAACACCATACGTAGAATTCGCACTATAACATGATGTAAGCACAAAAGCTGAAATGTGCTTACGCAAAGAAAAATCCACATGCAGGAATATGTGTGTTCGGCAACTTCCGCGTTCTTCCGCTACATAAATCCCGGTCAGCGCGAAAAGTAACGCTCATGCACGCGCCTGATGTCCCGCCCCAACTCCTCCCAGAATTATGCCTCTTTGAATATACAAATCAATATAAATAGTCCTTAAGCTCAGCATTCTGTGAAAAGATAATGGGAAAAGCAAAAGGGGAAAATGGAAGAATTTCAGCGAATGCCAAGTGGAGGCAAGGAAAAATATACTATTTGTTGGTTTAAACAGTGGTATAAACAACAAAAGGAAGCTGATCGAGTGACATAGCGTGTCGGAGAAACTCGAAAGCTCAAGTTCACAAAGTCGCACAGTGCCCAAAATAAAAAAGAAGTTGTCAGATATCAAAGCCACCGTGAAAAGGCGAGTCGTAGCCCACCGTCTCAGTGTCATATGAAAGCTTATTAGGATACAGAGAAAAAAAAGGCATACAGTGGGAAAAAAGCACGAAATGTCAACTTCAATCTTGAAATTTCCATTTTAATCATGTAGTTTATTTTGTCATTAAAGTAGAACATCATAAATTTCATCTTAAAATCGTTTAATTAACTAGTTTCTCATATCACATTGTAACTAAAGTAGCACGTTAAATGCTTTGTTTTGTATGTGTTCTTCTATGTGCTCTGTGTGTGTGAATCACTACGTGCTTCTTAAACGGACTTTCTCTACCTCTGACAGGACACAGAATCCATTATATTCATGATATTACAGCTCTCTGAATAACTAAAATACTGAGATGTATACGTGTTATCATTTTCATGATGATAGGAGTTAAAGCACGTTATTAAACATTGGAACATGGCACAGTGATTGTGCGCGACCTTCGATGAAATAATTTATTGCAGCAGTACTCAGGGGCGGCTCTAGGCTTGTGACGGCCCTGGGCAGAGAAAGAATCGGTGGCTCCCTCGCCCGCCAATGTCAATATGATATCTTATGCACGGCGGATGGCCACGTCCATTGAGGACACTGCATAGCCGCCTCATGCTCATATGACACAAGTGTTTAACTTTTGCCGAAATTTGCCGCTGCGTTTTTAGCTGTGTCATTATTTTCTTTTTCTGTTTTATATTATTATTATTATTATATTAAATATACATTGGCGTGGCGGCCCCTGGGATTTAGCGGCCCTGTGAAGATGCACAGTTTGCACATGCCTAAGGCCGCCCCTGCAGTATTGTCTCTTTCAAACGTACTAACCTCCAATTCCTGTCCTTCCTTTTCATTCTCCAAGTAACCGATTGCCACACAATCAGCTCTGTAATGGACGTTAAGCCATCTGTAAGCTTATAACGCCGATTCTTCAAAACTTTTAAGGAACATTGAAATATCTTCCTAGTACATGTTTAATTATTCTATCCTTCACGCCAGTCCCAGTGAAGCATACAGGGCGCGGCAGGAACAATCCATGAGCGGAGCACCAGATCCTTGCTAGCGTAGCAACACCGTGTCCTTTAATTATTAACAATATAGATTATTTAAATGAAGTTAAAGTTTCATCTGTATAATATAATGAACATATTTTGCTGCTTTTCATCTTAAAAATGATATCGTCATCATATGTAAATACGCACTTTATAAAGTGGCTCAGGTTGTGCAATATTATAACTGTATCGCAAGTTTACAGTGAGGTGATTGTACTTAAAGTACAAACAGTTCTACCAGGAGCAGTTGATGGACTGATTGAGTTCGTTTAGAGCTCTTGGGATGAAACTGTTTCTGAACTGCGAGGTCCGTACAGGAAAGGTTTGAAGTGTTTGCTGTGTGAGAAGCAGTTCAAATAGGAAGCATGGCTGAGGCAGTGTGTTCTTGATGCTGTATACCGATAATTCTCTTTCCGATCAGCTTCTCTGAGTGGTGCAGTGTGAGTAATATGGAAAAAGATGATCCGCTTGGCAACCCCTAACGGGAGCAGCTGAAAGATGAAAAAAAAAAAAGGTGCAGTGAGAGTAACTACGCTAAAGCAGCTATGGTATTTAGAATAGTTTGACCATTCCGCGGACCATTATATTGTTACTGGTTAATTACAATCAGATGCATTAAACTAATAAACAATATGCGGTTAATTTCAGTGTATTTATAAAGCTGCATCAGGAAAAGAAAGGATAACTACACAAGAACAGTAGCACTGCTTTGACGCTGGGTGCCACCAGTCTGCAAAGCTGAGCGGAGAAGTTTCATACGACAGGGTATGAGGTACCGTGGAAATGTGCGTGGCTTTACGCCAAGTTTAGGTTTTATACATCACGATTTGAACGTGGAAACGTTCTTGCGCAACATTTCTGTGCGTACGCAACGTTTATACATGAGGCCCTAGGTCTTTATGGAAAAAATGGCATAAACAAGAGCAACCCCTTGAGCATCAACTGCAAAATATCATAACTTTAAACAACTTCAATTTGATTTTCACTTAGGCCTATCATGCTGCAACACTGAGTAAAGTGTATAACTAATTATAAAATGAGTTTGAATAAAATATGCTGACAAATTCTACCCTCATCGTGCATATGTGGAGGCTTCAGGATCTTCTTAATTACACCATAAAACTGTGCTTTTCCATAAAAACTGGTCCATCTGCTCTTAACTTCTGTGATGCAGTTAAGATTATTCCAACTAAGAATACAACACATTTCATCCATTACCTATAAAATAAGCACACTCTCCAAAGTCAGTACATATTTTGTTTTAAGAAACCATTTTCAAAAGTATTTCAGTCAAAGGTCTGTGTTTTATGTACTTTCATGATCCAGTTCTTTAAAGCATGGGTAAGCCCCCCATAGAATCTATAAATGACCTCTGTGCATTAAATTCATGATCAAGGAGCTGGGTAACTGCAAATTTATTTGGCTTTGGCTTCTTGTAAAGGTCCTGTACTGTTTTGCAGTACCTGGTCTGTATTTGGTGGCCATCAACTATTGTGTCAACAGCTGCAAAAACATATAAATGAAAAATCAAATCGGTTGTGTTTTCTAAACAGTCTGAACTAAGATGGGATATGACCATCTCTATTGTGCACTTACCAGATGGTTCACATTCTTTCTCTGCTGTAACTTCTTGGGTACGACTAGAAGGTGACACGTTAACAAGCGTCGCTGAAGCAATAGAATTACCCAATCATGCAGTGGAATTGGCCTCGCCTGAATTCTCAACTTCAGCACCATCAGGCTTGTCAGTGGTGACGCCGAGACATCTCTTTATTTGAGGCATAGAGCCCTGTTGTTTCTGAGGTGTGCGCATATTCTGTAGCCTTTTCAGGAGTTGTTTAAACACATGTTCCTGTAATGAGATTATACTCTTTTTAAAAGTGTGCAAGTGAATACAAGGTGTGACTGCTCAGTCTAAAACCCCTATAAAAACTAGTTATTTACACTCACCCATGAATTTTGAACTTCAGCTGCACGTAGTATTGGATAATACTTGACTATACGTTTTGCCATTGAAGAAACCTCATGTTTGGAGGTATATCTGTCTTCCCTTGTTGTTGTCCTCAGTATGGGCACTATGTTGGTCACTGTATTTCCAATTAATCTACAGCAAAGATCCTTTTAAAGAATACAATGCTCCTCTTTCCCTATGTGCTGCAGTTCAAAGTAATGTTTACTGACCTGCTCCAACTCACTGTCACTATGAAGTATGTATTTGGGGCTTGGTAGTTGAATGATTTTAGAGGGCCTGGCTTCTCTTAAAAGTTTTGTGGAACATCCTTGCTCACTGGATTGAGGGGTAGGTGAAAGACTGGCATTTTTTAGAGTATTGCATTCAGAAGAGGAGGGAGATGTGCAGCTGTCTTGTAAGTTGTCTTGCTGCACAGAAAACTGCAGCTCCTGTTAAAAAAAAAATACAGGAAAAGGACATTGAAAATAGTCACTAGTTATCAATAAACTGTTTATGAATTATGAACTTTGATGAAACCTGACATAAATGGAAATGTTTACTTTTATTTAACATAAATTAAATTTGCAATCAAAGATAGCATTGCTCAAATATCTGACCACTTATATTTTCATTGTTCAATTTTTAGGTAACTAAAAACAAGATAGTAGTCATCTTCTTTACTTCCTGATAAAACACAGAAACAATATGTGCTCAGTTATCTATTGATATGGAGTATTTTCACACTATGTTGTATTGAACTGAATAAGTGCTACATTAGTACTGTGTGTGGTGGGTTGGCACCCTGCTCGGTATTGGTTCCTGCCTTGTGCCCTGTGTTGGCTGGGATTGGATCCAGCAGACCCCCGTAACCCTGTGTTCGGATTCAGCGGGTTGGAAAATGGATGGACGGATGGATGAGTACTGTGAAATTCTTACTTGTGTGTGCTAATTAACATGTAACATGCTATCATTCTCTGGCGCCATGATAAAGTTTATCAAAACATTTGTAAATTAATATAGACTTATGTATAAATTACAAACATGAAAATATGTGCTTACACAAAGATTCATATGGTGAGGTGAACATGTTGGGGCAACAGCCTCGATGGATGCATGTGCTGTCCCCCCCCCCCCCCCCCCCCCCCCATGGTGTTTGCATGTTTTCTCCGTGTCTGCATGGGTTTACTGCAGTTTTCTACCACTGTCGAGAGACATGCAGGTTAGGTGAATTGAAAACAGTAAATGAGCCCTAGTGTGTGGAAGTGTGTGTTTGCCCTGCGATGGACTGGCACCCAATCCTGGGCTTGTTCCTGCCTTACGTGCTGGGATAGGCTCCAGCGCACCCTTATGAACGTGGTCTGGATTAAGCAGGTTAGAAAATGAGGTGAAAAAAGGGACCAAAATCTATCTCTAATGATCAAGAAATACATCGTTTTGATTCTTTTCAGAAATAAGTTAGGAAAGTTTTACAATACCAGATTTCCGATATGAAAATTTTATGGCATCCTTAGTTCACAATACTGTTCAAAGACCTTTAACAGCAGTAAGTTTCCATCCATCTTTTTAATCCAGTTATCTAGGACAGGTTTACAGGGAAGCTGAAGCCTATCCCAACAAGCACAGGGCATAAGGCAGTTAAAATCCCTGGAGAGGGCATCCACCCCTCATAAGGTGAACACACACACAGACAGAGCAATGTTAATTCACCCAAACTGCATGTCTGTGAACTGGTTTTGATGGCAAAAAATGAAGAGGAATTAAAGGAGAGAATACTGAAATGAAAATCTAAGTTTGGAAGAGAAAGGCCCCAAAGTAAATGCAGGAAAGCCCAAGGTGAGGGAGGTATGGTATAGGTGGGTGAATGACAAAGCGACATGTGTGGTAAAGGTGTTGGGAGAAACAGGATCCAATGCACCATTGTCGTAAGATTATGTTTTGAAGATGAGTCAGCAGAAGGTGTGCAAGAAGGGTGCAGAATGCTGATGTGGTAAGTGTAAATGTAGATCTCGGCAACTGAGTTATTTTTGGAAAAAGTAGAATATTTCTGCTTTTTATTTAATAATAATGTGACTGGTGTCTGGGTCCTACTTATAGGTAATCTAACCTAAACACAGTTAAAAGATCCAACTATGCCACCCAGTTTTATTAAGACTCTGGGGGCTCTTGAAATTATTTTAAAAGGCTAAAAGGCATAAACAATAAAAATTTTAAACCAAATCTTAACATTAGGGACCTTTATAATTTATGACACAACACAGGTTTCTTTAAATTGGGCGATGAATAAACTATGGTAACAGACAATCTAAAATACACCAAGAAGATAAAAGTAGATACGAGTCTAAAAATACCAGGAGCAAAAACTTTTTAAAAAGTGAGTACACAGTCCACACTATAAAAGTCCGTTAAACATAGCAGGGGATGATACAACCTTTGGTGGTGCAAAGTCCAGGTTGTGTGCTATGTTCCTGCACAATGCTTGCATAACTGTAATAGCAAGGGTTAGAGGTGCGTGGGAGAAATTCAGGGAGTTATCCACAATTCTAACTTTTAAAGAAAGGGAAAAGTTTATGAAAATTGAATTAGGGGTTGTTGGTTCTATTGGACATAAATGTGGCCTATGAAAGCAGAACATGAAGTAAAGCTGGAAAGAACAAAGATTAGAATGATCATGTAAATGTGCGGAGTGTCACTGAGTTAGAAGAAGATGAATGCTGAGTTGACAGAAAGACTTGATGAAGAGGCAGTAGATGTTGTGCTGAGGAGAAACCAACCATCATAATTTGGGTGGGTGGATTGGAAGCCAGAGGATAACTGAGTGAAATGGTGCACCAAGATGGAGGTGGAAGGGATGAGATCCAGAGGGAGGCTGAAGAAGACCTTGCTGGAGGATGTATCAAAAGATATGAAAAGCATGGGACTCACCCAATGGAATGCCCAGGACCACAGAGAGTGGGAGAAAAAAATTTTAAGAAACAATTACCTCACCTGTTTAAAAATGGAAAATGGCCGTTAAATCTGTGATGATGATGATGACGATATTCACAGAGGTTAAAAAACTGTTCTGTTCACTATCTCCAATGCTATTTGCAATTGCTATCAAATAGCCAGCTGTTTTTCTACAGCAAAACAAAGAAATAAAGAGAATTTTAAGGGAAGGAATGGAACAATTTAATATCTCGCTTTGTAGGCATTATGATTCTGTTCATCAGTAACCCAAAAGTATCATTGCTGATCTTAAGAAATGTACTAAATGACTTTTATAAGATCTCCAGATTTAAAAATATGGACCATGCAAAGAGGAAGACACCACTGAATATGCAGCTGCCTGACTGGATCTGGAAAGAAACTCTTGTAAGAAGTCCTCACTGTAGGCTCTACTCTGTGCTCCGGTCATGAGTAATTTTTGCCACTATGCCACTGATCAGTTTGTTCTTCACTCACTCAGTAAGCTTATGTAGAAGACACTTTAAGGAAAACACACTGCTGTGTCTTTGAACCCCTTGTCTGCTATACAGTAGTTAAGACATTAGACTTCTCATCTCTATATTGGTAATGTGTCTAGTGAAATTATATTTTATATAATCTAATAGTAGAGAAAATCTACCGGTAATTGTCTTTATGTGGAAATTGCAGAGTTCTTTAGAATTTGGAAAGAAATTATTAATGTGATTGTACCACAAATAAACTTGGTTGAGCTCATGCGTGTGTCTCTGCTAAACTCCTATTGTTATAATTATTAACAGGCTAGATAACACAGTTGTCCTCCCCTTTCTCTTTTTTCTCATCTTATGCCAATTTGCTCAATAGATTTGGGTAGGAGTATTGATTGAAGTGTTGTTTATGATTACACACTTCAATTGTTTCAGGCTTTGAAAATTTTGTAAGTTCGGTTTTTAGAAACTTATGTTTGAATGTCATTTGACTTCTGTAATTTATTCACATAGAACAAGTAAAGATTAAAATTTAAACCATACACACATTCTAGCTATGTAATTAGACTTTAAAGAATGAAATCTTTAATATTCTACACAACCCCTGACCAAGACTGAATTATTTGCACCATCAATAAATCTGCATTATCATACTGTATATGTATTTCAGTTACTTGTATTGTCTGACAACATAATCATTTCCAACTAAATTTAAGGAAATAATAAATTAACTAGTGGGCTGGTGCCCTACCCGGGGTTTGTTTCCTGTCTTGTGCCCTGTATTGGCTGGTGTTGGCTCCTGTAGACCCCCGTGACCCTGTAGTTAGGATATAGCAGGTTGAATAATGGATGGATGGATGGATAATTTAACTGCATGCGTTGCAATTTCCCTAAAATAGATATACATTGTTACTTGTAATTTCACCTTGATAACTCAGTGCAAAAACACATAACTTATATTCCTTTAAACTTGACTTCTGATGCTGTTTAGTCATTTTATTGTAGAAATAAGGAAAGCAACTATGACGTTAATGGCTGTCTGAATCTTTTTTTTTTTTACCTGGGTGGAGTTATTCATGTGCGAATAACCCTGGGATGTATGAACAGGTAATCTGAAGTTATTACTTTCAGAATCTACAAAAATTGTTTAATGTTCTAAAATAAACTGCCCA
The DNA here is from genome assembly GCF_900747795.2 of Erpetoichthys calabaricus. Taxonomy (NCBI): domain Eukaryota; kingdom Metazoa; phylum Chordata; class Cladistia; order Polypteriformes; family Polypteridae; genus Erpetoichthys; species Erpetoichthys calabaricus. The sequence goes on from NC_041401.2 coordinate 111,679,893, forward strand.
AGTCTCTGCCTGTAGTCTGTTTCTCCTTGAAAGTTCTACTGTACCTGAGGGTCTATTTCACACTGGGATTTCTGTTCACATCACACTCTAAATTATGTAGGGGATGGGTGTTGTTTGTTGCATATGATTTACTACACTTTAATTTATACACTGATGTCTGGAGTATTGTAACCCAGCCACAGGGGATGCACAAACCAGTGTGTTTCTTCTTGCCGGTTCCAAGCCCGGATAAATGGGAAGGGTTACGTCAGGAAGGGGATCCGGTGTAAAATTTTGCCAAATTAATATGCGGACAACAATATAAATTTCCATGCTGGATCAGTCGAGCCCCGGGTTAACAACGACCGCCACCAGTACTGTTAGCCAACAGGGTGCTGGCGGAAATTGGGCTACTGTTGGCTAAAGAAGAAGGAGAAGAAGAGGGGGGAGACGTGTCCAGAGACAGGAGGAGAGGAGGAAAGTAAAGAGAGTGGAACTAAGGGTAGGAACTTTGAATGTTGGTAGTATGACTGGTAAGGGGAGAGAGTTAGCTGATGTGATGGAGAGAAGGAAGGTTGATATATTGTGCGTGCAAGAGACTACATGAAAGGGGAGTAAGGCCAGGTGGATCGGAGGTGGAGTCAACCATCTATCATGGTGTGGATGGGAGTAGAAATGGGGTAGGAGTTATTCTGAAGGAACTGTATGTCAAGAGTGTTTTGGAGGTGTAAAGAGTGTCAGGCAGAGTAATGATTATGAAGCTGGAAATTGGAGGTGTGATGATGAATGTTGTTAGTGCATATGTACCACAAGTTGGGTGTGCAATGGGTGAGAAAGAAAAATTTTGGAGTGAGTTAGATGAAGTGATGAACAGTGTACCCAAGGGACAGAAAGTGGTGATTGGAGTGGATTTCAATGGGCATGTTGGTGAAGGGAACAGTGGAGATGAGGAGGTGATGGGTAGGTATGGTGTCAAGGAGAGGAATGAAGAAGGTCAGAGGATAGTGGATTTTGCCAAAAGGATGGACATGGCTGTGGTGAATACATATTTTAAGAAGAGGGAGGAACATAGGGTTACGTACAAGAGTGGAGGAAGATGCACACAGGTAGATTACATCCTATGCAGAAGAGTTGATCTGAAGGAGATTGAAGACTGCAAAGTGGTGGCAGGGGAAAGTGTAGTTAAGCAGCATAGGATGGTGGTCTGTAGGATGACATTAGAAAGCAAGAAGAGGAGGAGACTGAGGGCAGAGCCAGGGATCAAATGGTTCAAGTTGAAAATTGAAGACTGCATGGTTGAGTTTAGGGAGGAGGTGAGATAGGCACTGGGTGGCAGTGAAGAATTACCAGACAGCTGGGAAACTACAGCAGATGTAGTACGAGTGACAGCAAGAAGGGTGCTTGGCATGACATCTGGAAAGAGGAAGGAGGAAACCTGGTGGTGGAATGAGGAAATACAGGAGAGTATACAGAGGAAGTAGATGGCAAAGAAGAAGTGGGATAGTCAGAGAGATGCAGAAAGTAGACAAGAGTACAAGGAGATAAGACATAAGGTGAAGAGAGAGGTGGCGAAGGCTACAGAAAAGGCGTATGATTAGTTGTATGAGAGGTTGGATACTAAGGAGGGAGAAAAGGACCTGTACCGATGGGCTAGACAGAGGGACCAAGCTGGGAAAGATGTGCAGTAGGTTAGGGTGATAAAGGATAAAGATGGAAACGTACTGACAAGCGAGGTGAGTGTGTTGGTCGGATGGAAAGAGTACTTTGAGAGGCTGATGAATGAAGAGACAGAGAGAAAAGAGGTTGGATGATGTTGAGATAGTGAATCAGGACGTGCAATGGATTAGCAAGGAAGAAGTAAGGACAGATATGAAGAGGATGAAAAATGGAAAGGCCGTTGGTCCAGGTGACATACCTATTGAAGCATGGAGATGTTTAGGAGAGACGGCAGTGGAGTTTTTAACAAGATTGCTTAAAGGAATCTTGGAAAGTGAGAGGATTCCTGAGGAGTGGAGAAGAAGTGTACTGGTGCCGATATTTAAGAATAAGGGAGATGTGCAGGACTGCAGTAACTACAGGGGAATAAAATTGATGAGACACAGCATGAAGGTATGGGAAAGAGTAGTGGAAGCTAGGTTAAGAAGTGAGGTGATTGCAGTATGGTTTCATGCCAAGAAAGAGCACCACAGATGCAATGTTTGCTCTGAGGATGTTGATGGAGAAGTTTAGAGAAGGCCAGAAGGAGTTGCATTGCGTCTTTGTGGACCTGAAGAAAGCAGGGTGCCTCGAGAGGATCTGTGGTATTGTATGAGGAAGTCGGGAGTGGCAGAGAAGTACGTAACAGTTGTACAGGATATGTACGAGGGAAGTGTGACAGTGGTGAGGTCTGCGGTAGGAGTGACAGATGCATTCAAGTTGGAGGTGGGATTACATCAGGGATCGGCTCTGAGCCCTTTCTTATTTGCAATGGTGATGGACAGGTTGACAGACGAGGTTAGTCAGGAGTCCCCATGGACTATGATGTTTGCTGATGACATTGTGATCTGTAGCAATAGTAGGGAGCAGGTTGAGGAGACCCTGGAGAGGTGGAGATATGCTCTAGAGAGGAGAGGAATGAAGGTCAGTAGGAACAAGACAGAATACATGTGTGTAAATGAGAGGGAGGTCAGTGGAATGGTGAGGATGCAGGGAGTAGAGTTGGCGAAGGTGGATGAATTTAAATACTTGGGATCAACAGTATAGAGTAATGGGGATTGTGGAAGAAAGGTGAAAAAGAGTGCAGGCAGGGTGAAATGGGTGGAGAAGAGTGTCAGGAGTAATTATAAATGCAAAGAATTATTATTATTATTAATTTGTGACAGACGGGTATCAGCAAGTATGAAAGGGAAGGTCTGCAGGATGGTAGTGAGACCAGCTATGTTATATTGGTTGGAGATGGTGGCACTGATCAGAAAGCAGGAGACAGAACTGGAGGTGGCAGAGTTAAAGATGCTAAAATTTGCACTATGCATGACGAGGATGGATAGGATTAGAAATGAGTACATTAGAGGGTCAGCTAAAGTTGGACGGGTGGGAGACAAAGTCAGAGTGGCGAGATTGCATTGGTTTGGACATGTGCAGAGGAGAGATGCTGGGTGTATTGGGAGAAGGATGCTAAGGATAGAGCTGCCAGGCAAGAGAAAAAGAAGAAGGCCTAAGCAAAGGTTTATGGATGTGGTGAGAGAGGACATGCAGGTGATGGGTGTAACAGAGCAAGATGCAGAGGACAGAAAGATATGGAAGAACATCATCCGCTGTGGCAACCCCTAACGGGAGCAGCCGAAAGAAGAAGAAGTACTGTAGTGGTCAATATATTGACTGAATTGTGTTGTACTTACTGTAGTGTGACCTTTAAATTCAATAAAACTAAAGGAAAAGAAGTAAACCTGGGAGTTTCCTTAAATGTATGTATTAAAAAATAAAAATGAAAAATATTAGAACTAAAACAAAGGAAAATAAACCATTTGGTCAGCTGTAATAATCATTAGATGCATTGTCCTCTTCAGCAACTTTCTATATTACAATAAAATGTATTTTTATTTCACCTTTCACAGACCACACATAACATTATTTACAGAGTAATAATGAATATAATTTAGAGTAGCATGTAAACCAAAATCATATGGCTTCTGGTAAATTACAAAAAGAAAAACATATATATTTGCAGAGGAAGGCACTTAAAAGGTTGGTGTACCTACTGGATGTCCCATTTAATGCAAAAAAGAAATAACATTGGAATATCTAAAGTAACAAACATTTTGTTGTAACATTGTGATTACTTATCCAGTACAGCTTTCCTAATGAAGGTATCATCCCTCTTAGGTAGCCATAACCCAAAAGAACCCTCACTTCATGCACTTCTTATATAATGGCTAGGGAGGTAGAGGTGGGTCTCCAAGAGGTTTGGCAGAAGTGACATGATTAGTCCTTGAAGACGACCTCCATGATTTTAAGGGTGGAAGGGAGAAATGTGTTATTGTCTGTGTGCTACACTATATCCCTCTATTACTTACTCAACAAGACCATTAGACACTCCCCTAGCCCTCATGTGTGAATGGGGGGCATGATTGAACTTTGCATTTGCTATAAAATAAGAACATAAGAAATCTGAAAAAGAAGAGGAGACTGCTCATTTGTTTAGATAATAGCAAAGCTGTTCCTCTATCTGATCCAGATATTTCTTAAAGGTTTGTCAAGGTTTTTGCATCAACTTCTTGTGTTGGTTGTTTGTAATAGATTCCCAAAACTCTGCATTAAGAAGTGCTTCCTGGCTTCAGACTTAAATGCACTACCCCTAATTTTCACTGGTGTCTACGAGTATGTGATTCACCCTTAAGCCTGAAGACTTTGGCAGAGTAGGACATGTCCTTTAGTCCTTGTATTCATGCACAGCGTCAAGTGCTGCAATTACTTTATTGTAGCATGGTGACCACAACTACACACAATACACCAGATATGGTCTTACTAGTGCATCATATAATCTAAGCCGAATGTCACTTGATTTATATTCAGAAGTTTTTTATGATATAAGCTAATATTATATTTGCCTTTTTATTGGCTTGTGCACATTGCTATGATGATGAAACTGTTGTGTCAGTGGTTGTTTCCTATAGGACAGTTTTTCCCATTTTGTTTTTATAATTGACATTCCTTTTGCCCTTGTGTAGCACTTTGTGCTTTTTTCTTCCTTAAACTCTATTTTTCAACTGTTTGCCCATTTCTGAAAATTGTTCGTCTTTAAAAATTATTTTTACTACCTCTTCAGTGTTTGCCTTTTCTTCAGTTTTAGTATTATCTGTAGATTTACTAGCTACACCAAAATCTATGTCATTAATGTAAATCAGAAAAAGTAATAGTCCCAGGACAGACCCAATGAGGAACTCCACTGACAGCGTCATGCCACATGGAACATTTTAATATTATTAGTACTCGTTGTCTCCTACTGGTTCCCCAACTTGAGATTTGAAGCCTATAGTTTCCAGTTTTAGAATCAATCTTCACTGTAGGACTGTATCAAAGACGTCTTGATGGTCTAAGTAAATTGTGTTCTGTGCTTTGTAACTATTGCGTTTGTCTGTTCAAAAAAATTTAAAGGTTGGTTTGGCAAGATCTTCCTCTCAAAACCCATGCTGGTTGTTATTTAGAATGTTATTTTCATATAAGTACTTTGCTAATTTATTTTTATATTATAGTTTCCTAAATTATGCAGGACACAGAAATGAGACTTAATAGTCTATATTATCAGGAAACATTAAGTCTTCCTTCTTGAAGACTGCAGTCGCATTTGCAAGTTTCCATTCCTCCGGTGCTTCTCTATTCTGAAGGGAGTGTTTAAATATGCCTGGTAAGGTTTTATAGGTGATGTCTTTCATTTCTTTCAGTGCAGTTGGTGAAATACTGTCATGTCCAGAGGTTTTATTAGTCTCCAATGTATCAGGGACCTTGATTAATTCATGCTTTTCTTTTTAGTTGGCTAGATTACTGTAATGCACTTCTATAATAGGATTACATAAGAAAGACATCAATTAATACAGAACGTAGCAACAAGAATCTGAACTAGAAAAAGAAAATCTGAGCACATCTCACCAGTTTTAGTGTTGTTACATTGGTTAATCATGTCATTTAGAATTGACTTAAAATACTACTAATATTGAATAAAGTTGTTAATAATCTCGCTCCTTCCTATGTTTTGAAGTTCCCGTCCTCCTACACTCCAAGTTGTAACCTTAGATCTTCTAATGGAGGTCTGATTAAAATTTTAAGAGCCAAGCTTAAAAGAAACTGCCAAGCAGCCTTATGTTCTAGAAACGAAATCTGGAATACTTTACCAATAAAGATTCATCAACATTTTTAAAAACCTCTAAAAACCCATTATTGTAATTTGTAACATTTTAATTGTATTCTTTGGCTTCAGTAGGAGTTTTTTCAATTTCACCTTTTTAAATTCTTTCTTGATTTCTTTCTGTACTGTCTGGTATTGTTCTGAATTATTTTATAATATTCTTTTACAGTTCTTGAAAAAGAATTGTGATCCTGTTAGTTTTACAAAAACAAATAATGTTGATTATGGGCAGACAATTGCTATTCAGCATAGTGCTGTGTGATCAAAGTAATATGTTTGTCATCTGATTCCTCTCATGTATTGCTATCTCTAGATATTGAAAAGAAATATGACAAGGTTGGATGGAACCATTTACATGGACTTGGCATATTAAATCATTTCTGTAAGCCCTTTAATATTTCTAGGTTTTACTACAATATATTTTACTATACCCGCTCCCATTCTTCATCTCTTCTGTGTGGCTGGAGAAAAGTAATGTGAATATGACTGTTAAGGTTGATTTATACTTCTTTGTCAAGCCTATAATGTACCTATACCGAAGCCTGTGACATAGCCAAGTCACAGCCTGACACTTACATCCTCAAAATTGTGACTTTGCAGACCATACGCAGACCCCTGGAACTCAAATTAATTGTTTTGGTAACTACATACTTCCTGAAATGCATTTATGTTCATCTTCCATTATTCTGAAGTAAATATGGAGCAGATTGAAGAATGATTTGTTGAAGAAGTTAGATAATATTCACATTTATATGATACCTCATCACTACACTACAAAGACAGTCAGATGGCAGCCAATTTGTGGTGTGACATATCAGCTAACATCAGTTTGGAAGTCAGTGAATGTATGAAAAAGGGGGAAATGTGAGGGACAGATACATTCACCTATGGAAGGACATAGATCATTGACTTTTCTTCCATTCTAAAAACTCCACCAAATAGCATTCAGGTATGTGTGTGCAGCACAACACAGGAGTACAAACTGCTTTCCACAGCTTAGCCTACAGCGTGGGCTTGACGCAGAAGTATAAATCAGCCTTTAGAATGACAGCTTAACATTGAATTGTGCTCTGCTCACAGAATTATGTGTATACAGTACTTCAACATCTCTGGGCGATGTTCACTTAGATGAAATTGGAAAAATCAATCATCTTTTTGAGATTGTGATCCTCATGTCACAGTAATCAAAGTCTATCTAGTTTCTATCAAAAATATATATCTCTAGCAGCCATATTTTGTATCTGACAATCCATCTGTGCTAGCTTATTCAGTAGTATGCTGTCTTTTGTTTACTAGCTATACCACTTCCAGATGAGTTTATGCTTTTTTGGGTGTTGGCTGCTTCACCCGGCCCACAATCAGGTGGCAGTTTCCTCATTTCTGTTTGTCAATGCACCTAATTGAATTACAACTTAAGCAACAGCCATCTTCCCTCTCTCTTGTCTGCATATTCTGCTGATGTATAATCACAACACCTTAAAGATCAGGTCAAAAAACAGTAAGACCAGGCCCAGGGTGACAGCTAGAATTCTATTTTGGTTTATTGGTACTTGATGTTATCTCTTTGATCATGTTACCTTTATATATTTTCTGAAACTTGTGCAGGGCAGCCCATTCAAGATCAGGGTTTCAGACCTTTTCAGACGTGAAAGGTTGGGAGTTGGATGATCGGCAACAGCTATTTGTGTTACTGTGTCAGTGTACTTCAACAACTACCTCAATAGGGTGCTGTACCTCTTGTTTGTAGAAGGACTCCAAGATTTGAGTACACCATTTATGACTATATAACAGAAAGACAATGGGTGACAGAGCTTAATGGTTGCTAAGTAGTGGACATTATTTTAACCCTCATGAAGATTCTGTAGGGTTCATTAGAATAGTGGCACAGCCGAAGTACCCACAGCCTCCTTGAGCCTGGTGGAGCCCTCGGATCCAAAGGCTACCTCACCAGACCGCCACAAAAAATACATTTAATTTTTTGCAAAAATAATAAAACATTTTGTGCATTTGGGCCAAAGAAAACAGTGAAAAACTGGTGTGTCATGTCTTGTGACATTACAGGCAACAGATATGAACACAATAAAATCTGTATAAGTCAGATAGCAGACAACAAAGAGCTCCATCATGATAAAAAAAGAAAATAAATAAGCTCTGCCCAAATCAAGAAACTGGAACAACAGGCTTTTGACAAACAACCCAAGATAACATCTATGCCTAAAGCATCAGTGGAAGAGGGAATGGGCGAATTGCTGTCCGTGTCATAAACAGGGATAAATTCAATCAAACCAAGAGCACTGATGTTTTGTTTTTTGTTTCTCTGCCTTGCCATCCTGCACTGAAATGATGTGAAATGGAGCAGCACCCGGCATCTTTTAGTCTATAGCTGTTGACTAAATTGTTTTATTTATTTTGTGCATGTGGGACACATTCTGGATAGAAAGATTTGGATCAGTCACAAAATTTATCAGAGCAATCAAGAAAAAAAAACAAAAAAACAGTGGCGAGACAAAAATCAGGATAAGTCATTATCAACGTTAGTCTGAACATTGCTTTAAAGACTCATGCTTTTTCGGACAATGGCTGTTTTATGTCAACAGCAACATCCAAAAAAACAAAGTTAAATGGGTGAAGATGCTAAATATGAGAATGTTAAATTAGGGTTATATTGTAAATGTTTTTTGTCAGGAAGAGGAACCACCTCTGTTATTGTGGGTGGGAGGCCACAGATTCTGCACTAGACTACAACATGGGAGTATGCTTCACCAATTTCCATGTGTTTTACGGACTTGGAAAAGTCATACAACTGCATCCCTCAGGATGTCCTTTGGGGTGCTTCTGGAGTTGTGGGTTACCAGGCTTGCTGTGGCAGGCTGCTCAATCCCTGTTTAACAAGAGCAAAGGCTTTGTGTGCATTGCTAGGAGTAAGTCAGACTCATTCTTGGTGGGTGTGGGACTCTGTCATGGCTGCCCTCTGTCACTGATTCTGTTTATAATTCTTATGGAGAGAATTTTCAGGTTCGACCACGGAGTGGAGGGTGTCCTGTTTAGAGCCCTCAGAATTGTACCTCTGCTTTTTTCTGATCATATGGTCCTGCTGACTTCCTTGGGCTGTGACATGCACTGAGGCGGTCTGTGTGAAGAGCATCAGCACCTCCAAGTTTGAAGTCATAATTCTCAATCTTTGCTGTGGAAAATGGATGGAGTGCTTGCTCTCTCCGGGTTAGGTGTGAGGTGCTACCTCAAGTGAAAGATTTTTAATATGTCAGTGTCTTGTTCACAAGTGAGGGAAGAAGGGAGCAGGAGATCGACAGGTAAATTTAAGCAGCATCCAGATGTTCTACTGGTCAGTCATGGTGAAGACAGAGCTGAGCCGAAAGGCGAAAATCTACATTTCTGCCCACACCTATGGTCACAAGCTTTGGATAGTGACTGAAATGAGATTCTCTTGTAAAGTGTCTGCACTCAGCCTCAGAGGAGCTCAAAGTAGAGCTGCTGTGGCTTTGCATTAAAAAGCCAGTTCAGGTGGCCCGGGCATCTGGTTAGAAGGCCTTCTATATGAAGTATTTTGGGCATTTTCAATATCCAGGTCATTGCAATATATAAATGTATGCACATACTAACCACAATCTGAAAAGATGCAACATGTGTTATAAATGAAATAATAAAGGAAATATTGATATTTCATAAAAACGTTCTCAGCATTAATTAGATTGGCTAATTGGTCGGCAGATTGTGTATGTCTGCGTGGCTATGAATGATACTTTTTCTTCACTGAAAATCACCACTGACAACCTTGATGATCCTCTGGAATCCATTTATGAACAGGTTAATTACGTAGGAAAAAGGAAAGACATTGCTACTGAAATGAACCTCTACTTTGGTGACTTCATTGACAAAGCTTCATCCCAAACTGTGCACAGAGGAGCCTGGGTCCTGTATGACTACATGGACCACAGATCATCACTTGTCCAGGGGAAAGAGTGCCCAACTACTGCAACTTCGGTTTCAATGATCAGCTTTCCTTCCTTTGTCTGCTGCAGCATGGCTCCCTGAGAGTGAAAGCCAAAATTCAGTGGGAGAAAATGATCAGGGAATTGGAGAGGAATATGAAGATCAACAAGCCGGTTGGCATAAATCGATCAGACACTGAGCAGTCCATTTCTTCCACTGCCACCAAAGACTATTAAACCTACATCAACCAGAGCATCATCTTCAGTAACACCACCACAATTACCAGTGGAGCTACATATCATGCCTGGTGTAGGAATAGAGACCAGCATCTCAGCTTCCAACACCTTCACTGTGGAAAAAGGGAAAACTGAGTTCATAACTTCAAGAGAAAAGAATGAACTCACCCTCCCTGTCAAAATCCCTCCACATAACAGAACTGACTGTAAATGGCAAGAGAGAAGAAATATCTGTGAGGGTGCTGGTAGAGTTTACTGTTACTAAAATACAATATGGGGAACACTGGTGCAGGCTGGAGACTGCAGTGCATGCTCAATATTCATATAAACAACTGAAACAGACAAACAGAAATAAAGAAATGCTAACCATATCTGTAAATCAAATTTTAAAATCCATTTAAAGGGCTAAAAATTTAAATGTTAACTGAGATTTTTTTTGTTGTTTACAGTTTTTATAAATTTCAGTAATTGAAAAAGTTGAAATGATTTCTACCTGCAGAACCAATAAAACCTGAAAATAACTTTTTTTTTGTATTTCTGCTATTTTGTGTGTTAAAGGTTACTTTCAGATATGGACAAATACATTCTATATTATTTTTGTTTATAAAAGTAACATGAAAGCTACTTCTACATCTTCTCCTATATGTTTTTGTATATAATGAGAGCTCTAATGATTGCAGATTAGTCCTCATTATTCAGACTTTACTTTTGAAAGCTTACTTCTTTGGCATGAATCAGTATAGCAATGCAAAGGGCAGCACTGCCACCTTATGGCGGTTGTGTCCTGGTTTACTAATCACCTGCAGAACTTTCTGAATGGAGTTTGTATGTTCTCTTCTTGCTGATGTGCCTTGCATAATTTAAGAACATAGAATTAATTTGAAAACAAATGTCATTTGGCTTGATGTGTGTGTGTGTGCATGTAGATATGTGTGTGTGTGTGTCTGTGTGCATATCCCCAAATAAACTTGTCTCTCATTTAGGGTTCTCTCCAGTTAAGTAATAGGCTGATCTGAACAAAAGAAAATAAAAATGGTTATTTCTGTCAGTGAGATTTTACCCATTAGGTGAATTGGCAAGGCCAAATTAGCCCTAGTGTGTGTTTGGTGTGCGTGTTTGCCCTGCGATAGACTGGCACCCCGTCCAGGGTATATACCTGCCTTGCATGCTGGGATAGGCTCCAGCACACCCCAGTGACCCTGGTTTGAATTTAGCAGGTTAGAAAATGAAATGAAAAATGAAGGAATCAAAATCTAATATTAGATGAACTGACCTCAAGTGATCAAAATCAAATTAAATTAAAATGTATTTATAAAGCACAATTTTATAACACCATAAGTGTAAACTAATGTGCTGTACAATAAAATCAAAAAATATCAATAATAAATCAGTAAACAAACAAAGTACAAAAATTGCATAAATACTAAACAAATAAGTTAAAAGAACCGATTAGAAGATAAACAATTTACATAAAAACAATGGATATGAAAAAAATTAGTAAATTATTAATAACCTACGTTATAACCTAATGTTTAAAAACAAACTGTAATGCAAAGATCTCTAACTAAAAATTGGAAAAGGAATAAATACATTTGGTTTTAAAACTTGCAACGAGAAACATGCCTTTTTATTTTACAGTGAGTACTGGCCATACTCTTTAAGAAAGGGATTAATTGGATAAGTGTAAATTTAAAAATGAGACAGTTTCTCATATAACCGAGAAAGATAATTATCGATTTGTGTAATTGGTTTAATTGGTAGAATGTCTCCACTTTTGTTTAAGGCTTGTAAACGTGCAAAACATTTTTCCTTTTAAACCCTGATCAAGTTTAGAGGAAAAATGCTCTTTTAATAATACTGAATGAGAAGGGAGACAAGTTCTTGCGATAAGCAACATGTGCCTGATTGTGCATGAAGTTGTGTATTTTAGGTACTATAAAGGAAGAGCATGGTGGCGCATTAGTCAGCACACTTGATACGAATAAAGGTTCAAGCACGTATGTTTTCCTTGTTAAGTTAGAATGTTCTTTGTGACTGCATAACTTTTGATGGGAATGCTTTCTTGCTGTGGAATTGTGCTGCATGATTTCCCGAGTGGATTGTCCTTGTTGTCGCTGGAATTGTGGATCGCCACGGAAATTAGTGTTTCCTCGTTGTCGCTGAATGACAGTTTCGCCACAGATTTTTTTTTCATGATCTGGAAACTAGTGCGTATAAAACTAAGGTAAGATGAATTCCTAATTTAATGAAAGTGATACCAGCTTGCAGCCTGAGAAGTTGTTTTAATAAGCATGAAGGAAAAGATGCGTTTAAGTGTGTTGCATGGTGAAATCTTATAGGAAAAAAAAAGCACAACCTCGAGTGAGTTTAAAGCACGTGTGATAGAGATCTCTGTGAATGAAATACAATTGAAAGAAAACTTTATTCTATGAATAAAATGCAATTGTAAAAGAGAATGTGAGTATGTGAATATGTGAAGATATTTGAAAGAATGAAGAAATTGCCAAATACTGTATGTTGAAATGACTGAAACAAGTGAAGGCTGATTGTTTGTGAACAGTTGCTTTCCCCAGTGTGCTGAATGTTGTTTAACAAAAAACTTCTGTTTAGCCAAGTAATTTTGCTTGGGCATGAAGTGGGATTTAGAATCTAGCAAAGAAAATAAAAGAAGAATAAATTATTCTAATTCAGAGTCTGGGGTAGCAAATGTGTGTTTATGTTATTTGTAAGTCTGTGTGTGTCAGCTGACTAAAAAAAAATAATGTAAAGAGAAACTCTAATAGATGGGAGACGTACCATATAATAATATAATAACATAATTGTTATAGTAATCGGGAATCATATTTAAATTTAATTGTTTTAGTAATACATGTACTATCTAAAAATGTTAGTAAGTAAAAAAGTGATCATGACTGGTTAGTGAAGCCTGGAATGTTTTGAACCCTACAAACAGATGCAGGTTTAAATATAAGATGATCTATGCCCTTGCAAGGCAAAAAGACAGCCAGCTGCACAGTCAGTTAAAGAGTTAAGAATTTAAAAATCTGAATTTCAAGAAAAAGTATTATTTAGCATAAAGTTTTATATATAACTTCAAGCCTATAGATGTTGTTTTTCCTACAGATTCATCAAAACCTGTGGCTAACGGATGAAAAAACAAATTATTTTTTCTATACAAGCTGCAAGAAATAGCTTAATAGCAAGTTTGGGCAGAGAAATTAGAAATAATCAAATCAAAAAGGTGGTGAATGTTTATCAATCATAGATTAATGAACAGCAGTGATTGGAATTACTTTCCTTGCATGCTGATTAGTGCAAGTGTATAATAAAAATGTTTAAATAAAGATACAAAGGTTAAAATGTTCCCATAATTACAATTAGACTGATTTCTTTCTCTAGTCTTCATATAGATTTGTTATTATATCAATATATTAAGGTCAATGCTCAGTGATAATGCACTTAGCTAAATGGAATGTTCAGTTATACATTAGAACCATTAGTCTATATGAACTGTGCTGTTGTATTAGATATTGTAAGATTTTTTTTTTGTTTTAGACAAAAATGAAAACACTCAAAGTTCAACTATGTAACATCCTGTAATGTATAACTGATGTAATGTTTTAATTTTGATTAGTGTATTCTTCTACTGAAGAAATATTTTCATTAGCCTAGTTTAAATGTAATAATTTGTCATATTTAAATTATCTCTGTTATTTATGATATGAAACTGAGAACTACGGGTCTAGAATTGTCATTAATAGTGCTGCATTATATTATACATATGATTGATGAAGAATTGTTTTATGTTGTGTATTTGCTCTACCTTTTCACCTTTTCTTTTAGTTTTGGCCACTCAATTTAATGGTGCCAAAAGTCTCTCCAAGCCAGTGGTAAAAAAGTTCTATCAATGACGAGAAGGTGGTGTTATATGAAATAAAGATTTTTTTTATTTTTTTTTTATTTTTAAAGGACTGTACTTTTACTAATAACTTTTGATATGATGCACATACTGGATAATAGCTGGTGAAGAAATGACTTGCTTTTCCAGAGTGGCAGAAGTGCAGAAGCAAAGAAAGATTGTCCAGCTGAGTAGGTTTGAAGCCATGCTGTGTGCAGACATTTTTTGCTGCAAAACAGAGTTTTATGGACTCCTAACAGAAACAGGCTGTAAAATGCCACTGAAGTGAGATGACAGCTATTGAAGGTTCCCATGAATGACTACTGAATGCAGGGCAAGCCAAGGGGGAAGTGTTCCTCTGCTAAAGATGGACAGTCACCATGTGTGCATCTCATGAGCTCTAATGGCAACAGGACTGTTTAAATTTTTTTATTTCCAGCAATAGTAAAAGACTTTTGTTTCCTGAAGCAGTCATACTTTGTACAGAAGAATCTGCAAAGCCACCAAGCGAAAGACTTTATCTACAAACCACTGGGTTGGACAAGGCATGAATAGAGAAAGCTTAGGAATAGACTTGAAAAATGTTATAAGAGGGGCTCAAAGGTATGAGGACCTGCATAATTAACAACCAATAATGTTTAAATTGTAAATTGAATGGGAATAGAACATCCAATAGTGAAGTTGGGGAGGATATAAATAATGTACAATTATGCAATAATACTAGTTTAAGAACAAGTAATAATCATAGCAATAGATCTATAATAGCATCTGAGTTATGTTACAACTATAACTTATAACAAGGGATCAGACACCAAAGGGTGGGGTACATATAGCAACATACTGAATTTAGAAATGTTATGAGTACCAAAGAATAGTGAAATCCATTAAGATGCTATATAGAATTATAATATCCAATGCTATGATACAACTGATGAGATATAATGATCACTATGTAGTAACACCATGTTAAATGTAACTTTTTGTCCAAATGTACTGCAACTTGTCATTGTTAATATTTACGCTGGTATTAGATGAACGGTACAGAACCTATAGTGGTATTACACCTCACATTTCCACAAATGATTTTGAAATATCTACAATGTAAAGAGGGATCTAGTACCTTTTGATTTGTGGATATGACTTTCAAGTATTGTTTTTTTTTTTTTTTTGTCACAGATCCAGTGACAAAGGGTGGCTTATTATAGTAGGTTTTGTTATTAACTTTAAATGTCACTGTTCTCTGTGCCCACTTTTATGAACTCATTCATACAGGCAGACCAAGTATGGTACATAGGGGCACAGCATCTTCATTTAGAATGGCCGAGCCAAGCACAGGACTGGAGAGCCAAAAAACAACTGGAGAATTGAATAGTCAGCCTAAAGACAGACTAGTATATTTCTGTCCTCTGTCAGCACATTATCCTTGGTGGGAGAATGAGAACTGTATGTAGGCATTGTGCTATTCCTGTATTTTTGAAGGTGTTGAGTCCTTTCCTGTCCTTGTTTGGATCTAGAGAAGGAGCCGGCACATGGAGCAACCCGAATATAAGGATGGACCTACAGCCAACAC
Organism: Erpetoichthys calabaricus; assembly: GCF_900747795.2. Classification (NCBI taxonomy): domain Eukaryota; kingdom Metazoa; phylum Chordata; class Cladistia; order Polypteriformes; family Polypteridae; genus Erpetoichthys; species Erpetoichthys calabaricus. The sequence goes on from NC_041401.2 coordinate 111,695,408, forward strand.
TTTGAAGTTGCCGGGCAGAAGATTATGTCTCCTGTCCGGTGAAAATCCTTTCAGCGTGGCAAACGATAGATGGCAGACTGCATTGATCAAGACACCCACATGCTTGATAGTCTGTCATAAGCTTCCCGTTTGTGATATCCGTGTGAAACCGTCATAAAGACAAAGAGCTTTTATGCTTTTCGTGTAATCTTGTAACCGTCATATTGCATGAGGGGTGGGGATAATACCTTTTTTATTTATGATTATTTAAATTCAGGTTAATTAAAATGCTGCAATTCAAAAGAACACATTTCCAGAGAGCTAATGCCTCTTAAGGAAATAAACCCCAAGATTTTTGACGTGGGGTTTGCAAAACCCAGCTTATGAGCCGAGCTTATCCCTAACAGCCCCAGCAGAAGCCATTGGTCCAAATACAATAACCTCAGGTTTACTCTGATTGAGATTCAAAAAATTTACGGTCATCCAATGTTTGACCTCATCATAACATTCATGTCGTGACTTTAAGGACTCCTTAGTCATAGGTATTTGCGAAATATGGACCCAAGGGGTAGCAAATACAAAGAAAATAACAAAGGACCCAGAATAGACCCCTGTGGAACACCATATTTCAAATGAGCAGTAGAGGAAAGTACAGACTTGTAACCAACAGAAAAGGTCCTATTTGTGAAATAAAATTTAAACCAATCTAGTGCACCCCCTCGAATTCCTAACCACTTATCCAGCCTTGACAACAATATGTTGTCATTGATGGTATCAAAGGCTGCAGTTAAATCCAAAAGCACTAAAACTGTCGAAACCCCAGAGTCAGCTGAAAGTAGAACATCATTAACAACCCTGATTAAAGCCGTTTCAGTGCTGTGATAAGTTTTAAAACCGGACTGAAAAATTTCTTGACCACCATTACAATCCAAAAAAATCAGAAGTTGCTGCAAAACAACTTTCTCAAGTATTTTAGATAAAAAAAGTAGTTGAGAAATCAGTCTAAATTATTTAATTAATACATCTATTTAATTATACATAATACATAATTTAATAATACATTTAATTATACATCAATTTGATTCTTGAATAAATAAGTGAATAAAGTTATGCAACACCAAATTTTCTATATGAAAATGTTATGACACCAGTGGTTCACATAACTGGTTACAGAGCCCTAACAGCTATAACTACCCATCCATCTTTTTAATCCAGTTATCCAGGGCAGGGAAGCTGAAGCCCACCCCAGCAAGCACAGGGCATAAGGCAGCAACAACCCTGAAGAGAACGTCCATTCATCTTAGGGTGAACACACAGACACAGCAACATTAATTCACCTAAACTGCATGTCTATGGACTGTGTGAGGTAACCAGAGCTTCTGGAGGACATCCACATGGAGAACATGCAAACTGCACACGGGGAGCACCCAGGATGTGAACCCCAGTCTCCTTGTTGTGAGACACTGCACCACCGTGCTGCCTAGAAATAACCACTTTCTTTAAATTAATGAGGAGTCTGTCATAGCATCTTGCAACACTTTTGCACCATCTCTCTTTGCAGAACTGCTTTGCCTCAGTAACAATTGTGAATTTGTAGGCACAGATTGTTCATCTTAGGTCTGTGTTACAGGGCAGTTTTGCTTTAGCATACCACACGTTAATCTGTATTTTCATCTGCCTCCTCAATGACAGGTGAAAGTCAGTTCAGCAAAAGTTCAGGTTTCAAAGACGCTCAGAAAACTGCAATAATCATAGTTGAATGACCCTGGTGCTGGCTCAGAGATGTCTCACTTTTGCTTTGTCAGACAATAACTCAACCTTTGTAAACAATTATGGATTAAAAAGGTGAGGCAAATAATGTTTTTGTACTCACTGCCTGACTGTTAACATATCTTCTGGGGCAGAAACCCTATTGTCTAGTCTTTGATTGTAATAAATACTGGAGTCAACCAGAAACCGGACCACAGATGCGGAAGACTGTCCTTAATGGAGCTGAACTTGGCCCAGGGGAAACTCTCCACAGATCCTGCAGGAATCAGGACAAAGCATCGTTCTGAGATGACAGGAATCAAACCACAAGTACACTTTATACTTTTGGTTCTGTGAACTGTAATGTTAGCAGTTCTGTAGGGAGGGTAAAGCCAGTGAATGTATTAACATAAACAGCATATTATTAGTTACTGTTGGTACCATAACTGAAAGTATGAAACAATGTGAAAAATAAGCCTTTAGCTGTTAAACGTTACCACTTACAGCAAAGTTGCAATCAGAGATTTAACACTGACATAGTTAAATTCAACAGTTTCAAAATGTGTATATGGGAAGCACCACAAAAGTGTTAATTTAACACTGTATAAAAGTGTTACCATAAACAGCACTAGGAAAGTGACAGTAAACCAACATTTTAAGCATAAATAACTTAAACCTCTTAAGGTAACATTTACTCCACCTTCTTGTTCAAAGTTAATTTATCAGACTTCTTGTGATAAAATTTATCACACTAACACTGTGGAGGAATTTAAATAATACAAGCTAAAGTGTTTAAAATTATATACTATCAACACAGAAAATGTTAGAACACTAATACAGTGATACTTTAACCTTTGCTCAACACTATTTTGAGTGTTACAGTGGTGTGAAAAACTATTTGCCCCCTTCCTGATTTCTTATTCTTTTGCATGTTTGTCACACAAAATGTTTCTGATCATCAAACACATTTAACCATTAGTCAAATATAACACAAGTAAACACAAAATGCAGTTTGTAAATGGTGGTTTTTATTATTTAGGGAGAAAAAAAAATCCAAACCTACATGGCCCTGTGTGAAAAAGTAATTGCCCCCTGAACCTAATAACTGGTTGGGGCCACCCTTAGCAGCAATAACTGCAATCAAGCGTTTGCGATAACTTGCAATGAGTCTTTTACAGCGCTCTGGAGGAATTTTGGCCCACTCATCTTTGCAAAATTGTTGTAATTCAGCTTAATTTGAGGGTTTTCTAGCATGAACCGCCTTTTTTAAGGTCATGCCATAGCATCTCAATTGGATTCAGGTCAGGACTTTGACTAGGCCACTCCAAAGTCTTCATTTTGTTTTTCTTCAGCCATTCAGAGGTGGATTTGCTGGTGTGTTTTGGGTCATTGTCCTGTTGCAGCACCCAAGATCGCTTCAGCTTGAGTTGACGAACAGATAGCCGGACATTCTCCTTCAGGATTTTTTTGGTAGACAGTAGAATTCATGGTTCCATCTATCACAGCAAGCCTTCCAGGTCCTGAAGCAGCAAAACAACCCCAGACCATCACACTACCACCACCATATTTTACTGTTGGTATGATGTTCTTTTTCTGAAATGCTGTGTTCCTTTTACGCCAGATGTAACGGGACATTTGCCTTCCAAAAAGTTCAACTTTTGACTCATCAGTCTACAAGGTATTTTCCCAAAAGTCTTGGCATTCATTGAGATGTTTCTTAGCAAAATTGAGACGAGCCCTAATGTTCTTTTTGCTTAACAGTGGTTTGCGTCTTGGAAATCTGCCATGCAGGCCGTTTTTGCCCAGTCTCTTTCTTATGGTGGAGTCGTGAACACTGACCTTAATTGAGGCAAGTGAGGCCTGCAGTTCTTTAGACGTTGTCCTGGGGTCTTTTGTGACCTCTCGGATGAGTCGTCTCTGCGCTCTTGGGGTAATTTTGGTCGGCCGGCCACTCCTGGGAAGGTTCACCACTGTTCCATGTTTTTGCCATTTGTGGATAATGGCTCTCACTGTGGTTCGCTGGAGTCCCAAAGCTTTAGAAATGGCTTTATAACCTTTACCAGACTGATAGATCTCAATTACTTCTGTTCTCATTTGGTCCTGAATTTCTTTGGATCTTGGCATGATGTCTAGCTTTTGAGGTGCTTTTGGTCTACTTCTCTGTGTCAGGCAGCTCCTATTTAAGTGATTTCTTGATTGAAACAGGTGTGGCAGTAATCAGGCCTGGGGGTGGCTACGGAAATTGAACTCAGGTGTGATACACCACAGTTAGGTTATTTTTTAACAAGGGGGCAATTACTTTTTCACACAGGGCCATGTAGGTTTGGATTTTTTTTCTCCCTAAAAAATAAAAACCATCATTTAACAACTGCATTTTGTGTTTACTTGTGTTATATTTGACTAATGGTTAAATGTGTTTGATGATCAGAAACATTTTGTGTGACAAACATGCAAAAGAATAAGAAATCAGGAAGGGGGCAAATAGTTTTTCACACCACTGTATTTATATGCTAAAATGAAATAATAAATGACACCAACAAAGAACTATAGTGAAACCTTTTATTCAAAATTCACCAGCTACACAGCATGCATACCTGTTTACAAAATGCAAGGTACAAAATACAACCATCTGTAAAGACATAGAAAAAATAATCATTAACCCATTTGTAGGTCAAAAGGCATGAAATACCTCAACTCATCTGTTCTGACTACAGAGAGGCGTAGAGAGAGCTCTTGTTTAGTTACAAAAAATGCATGAAGATGCTCAACAAATTGTGCTTCCATATTTGGTATAAGTAGATTCCATGTCTCAGAAGTATGCCAATGATTTTACTGAACACTCACATCTCATCGACAACATCAGTACACACAATAAGACCAGTGTGAAATTCATGCCACCGCATTCTTTATACTGGATTTCAAAAATCTGGTGTTTTGCTTCGTACCTCATGGTCCAAACATGCACCAAAGGACCAATTGGTATATACATTCAGGGCAGTGGATCATAAAGTGATATTTTTGGATAAGATTATTTTTAGGATACACATTAGTGAATAAATTATAATTTTCTGCTCTAATATGCTTCAGATACACAGTCATGTCCTCTGTGATGCTAGGAGAAAATACTGATAATATTCAGCAAAAGTAATATCAAATACCAATGTTCATTTTCTTCGGGAGCAGCATCACCATATTGGAGAGAGATGTTTTTAATAGGACTCAATGTTTGACTAGCATGGAGACCAATACTATTTCCCAGAAGGGTTAGTCAATTTTTTCTTTGTCCAAATAGCCATAGTTGAAGGCGTACTCTCTCAAAAGAATGTTTTCTGTGTAAATGATGTTTGAGCCCAAATATTCAAAAAGCAGCTGATTTCATACTGGACTACCCCCCTTTGAGATGCTATCTGACAGACTGAAATTGGTCAAACGATTGAGAGTTCACCAGAATTCTGAACAAGCATGCTGTAATGTTTCTCATTTGACAGTTTGAAATGCAAAATGACTCATGTATCATTTGTGGTAAACATTATCTATGCTGTAGCTTCATCAGTAAGACACATCCTACAGTAATAGTTCCTAAAAATCCAAGAAGGCCATTCAGCTCGAGATCGTCTCCTGTAATTTGTGAAATGGTACCACCATCATGTTCCAGAATTATTCATCTTTAACAAAAGGATTTAATATAGTGCCAATACCGTATTTCTTGCTATCCTGAGAGTGACACAAAACAATGAGATGGATATTCATTAGAGAAGAGTTTAGGTGTGGTGCAGAGTAAAATACAAATATCTACGTTTGTGAATACCTTGTTTGGATCCTAAGGGATTTACAGTTGCAAATTCATCATAATAAATTTGAATTTGTAAGGTATTTTTGTACTGCAAAAATAAAAGATGTTTTTAATAATAATATCCTTCACAAAAATCCTAATAAAAGTAATTTTCATGGGATGTCTAAATGTGCTGGCAAACTTTCTCATTCTTGAAAATGAATTCTAAATTCTTCAGTAGGGGTATGTAAATTTCCCATTGGGATTAATAAAGTATCTATCTATCTATCTATCTATCTATCTATCTATCTATCTATCTATCTATCTATCTATCTATCTATCTATCTATCTATCTATCTATCTATCTATCTATCTATCTATCTATCTATCTATCTATCTATCTATCTATCTATCTATCTAAAAGAAAGTGTCATTGACTGGTATCTGTTCATACAGTCCAGGAACTGTTTTTTGTTTTGTGCCCTCCCCTACCATAACCTATTGTCTATGGGAGGAGTGAAAGCTTGAGATTCGCCAAAAATTTTCCTCTCCGGTTTTCAATGGATCTCTATGTTTTAGAATCCCCATAACGAAAATCATTGATATCTCGATGATGGGTGTTTGTCTGTGCATGTGTGTATCTGTGTGTCTGTGTGTCACAGTTTCTTCAGGATGGTCCAGAGCTCAAATGGCCTCATGGAAAAATACCAAACTCGAAACTTAAGCCTGTCATGAAATGACAATGTGCTGATTAGTTTTTAAGCCAAATTGTGCAAGAGAAATAGGCACTCTAGGAACCCTCAAATACCTTAATTCTGCAATGAATTATGAATTCTTCTCTTCAATTACTATCGTAATGACCTATTTTATTATCAGAAAGTTCAGCATCAGAGCAGTAAATAATTAATGAAATGTTATAGAATTGTTTGGGCAACTTGATTCCTAGGGTGCAAAGCCTACTGACGCTCACGTCCAAATTTTTCTTGTGTCATATCTCTTACCTAAATGTAGCTCCTTTTGCTCCACAACATTTATTTCTGGTTGAAATACTTCCTCCACTTATTATTGGTGTTTTAGGTCACTGAAAAGGATTACAAATAATGTTGCCATAAACGTCTTCTACCGCCCTTCTACTAGAATTTTCAGGAGGTGCTACCTTAAGTACTTCATTTTTAATAGCTGTGTGAACTTCACCCACAAATTCTTCCATACTTTTCATTACATACTAAATTACATTAGTGGCAACACCACTATCCTTTAACTTGGCAATAACAGATACACACTTTTCTGTAAACATCTGACAAGTTTGGGGCAGATTTTCCAAATCTGTGTTTGCTTCAGAATCGGTGCTTTGGGGCATCGTGTCCCAAAATATCTAAAGGCAAGGCTATGGCCATGCTGGCATCATTTGTTCATGTGGCATCAACAGTAGAGTGTCTTTCATGAACAGTTTTCAGGTGCTTTTAGAAACCTGCAAAACTTTTTAACTGTAATAAACAACCCTCCTGAGCACAAATCAAATTACATTTCTTCACTAGATATGAACAAAGCAACGGTTTTTGATGCTGAATTAAGGTGCCAGGCATCTCATGTAAAGATCTACAAATGTAACATCTACACATGACTCATAAACTTAGCTCTCAGTTCTTTAAACTTTGGGATCTTTCTTGTGGTGCCCTCTGTCGGCCCGTGGGATAAACTGTCCTGGAAGTACTCTGTCCCCTGGTCCTTCCATAGTCGGGGTGTCCCATCCGGGTATGGTCCCCGGCCATGCGCCACAATGTGCAGCAAAAATATTCACCATCTGTCTTCTTGAGCTGTCACAAATAGTTCCTGTCTCTTCATATTCTTTAAGCACTGTCATCCCCCCAGTCTGGAGAAGAGAATCTTTTGTTTCCAGCTGAACAAAATGGCAAAATGCGAAATATCTATAACTAGTTAATGTGCAATAGGCTAATGACAGCATTTAGAGATATTTAGAGATATCTACAGGCAATATCCAAGTAGGGAAAAAAACCTTTACATTTTACTGGCGCAAAGATGCCCTTACATCCTTTGCTTCTGAACTTTTGCAACACCTCCTCTTTCTCCAATTCCACATCAATGGGCTGAACACTTCAATATCACTCTCTTTGCAGGGGCAGGGGCAGTGTGTCCACCAAGCAGAAGGGAGGAATGTCTTGATAAAGAATCTGATGAAATAAATAGATTAAATAAATATATACATAATCCATCTGAAGTTTAATATATTGTGAACATGCTAACACAGCAGTGCCCAACTATGCTCCTAAACATCTACTGACCAGTACATACAGTATATTACAGGCATAACCAAACACATCTAACACACCTAACCAAGGTTTTAGAGAGCATTGGACTATTAGAGTCAAATTAGGTTTGGATATAATCTCTGCAGGATTATCCACCTTGAAGAGTAGGGATCAAATCCCTTGAAGAAATATTAAAGAATAAAGATCCAAAAATTGCCAATAGTCTAAGGTGGTTCAAATTCCAAACAAATTAAAAATAATGTATTTAAATCACTCACCATAAAGATTATCCTGGATGTCAAAGCACATGTCCTTTGAACCAACAAGGTCAGCAAACACATCTTATTCCACTTCTGTCCCAGCTTTGTCCGTCACTTTCAACACTTTGTCATGGGATATAGAACATTCCTCTTTCACTAAGAAAAAACTTGAAAACCAATTCCATGACAGATTAAATTTCTATCCACAAAACAGTATAGCTCAAAGCACTCTCAAGTTTCACAGTATGCTCATCTACAACTTACCTTCTGTAAAGAAATTGTCAAAATAAGGTTCTGGGATCTCAATGTATTTTATGTGAGGCCTATACTGTACTTTTTTAATCATTGTGACCCGATTCCTGTATAAGATAAACAGTCATAATTATTTATCCTTAGAGAACCTAAAAAACAAACATCAAAATGATCACTGCTTTTATACACTATCCATCTGGTGCTATTCCAAAGAGGCTTAAAGGGACAGAACTGACACAGGGAGAAGGGTATGACGCATGTTCCTGGATCCTACATTACACTCAAGACCCTGCTCCATAATGACTAAATCATCAGGTGCCCGGATTCCCCGTATTCTTTACTCTACATGAGGTATTAAAAGTCACTGGAACAACAAATGGTAGTCTAACCAGAAACTCTGAGCAGAGTGCAAGACGGAGGGAGACAATGAGTGCAACAGAAATGTTTGGTAACTGTATGTTATCCTGCAAGTTTTATTTTTATTTTTGGTTTGGAATGGCGATTTTTGTTTTAGAATGTACATTTCCCAGCTCTTAGCCAAACACTTTTTCTACCTCCAATATCAGCTATCTTTCCATTCATGAGCACAACACCTACTCACTAAATTACTGTGAACAATACTGTACCTACTTATAAACTGAATTGAATGCAGCTAATAATGCAGACAATAGATACTGTCTGCAACTCAAGTACTAGAGGATGATGTTCTGAAACGTCTCAGTTAAAGTTAAACTATACAAAAGGCAAAGAATGTAAAAGGGAAAAAATCCTTAACCGCCTATGCTGAAAGATTTGCACTAGCACTTCAATGCAATTAACTCCTTTGAAAAGAAGATAGACAAAGTAATAAAATGATATAGCTAGAACAAACTGGACAAACTGGTGAGGAAGGCAGGCTCTATTGTTGGCATGGAGCTGGACAGTTTAACATCTGTGGCAGAGCGAAGGGCGCTCAGCAGGCTCCTATCAATTATGGAGAATCCACTGCATCCACTAAATAATGTCATCTCCAGACAGAAGAGCAGCTTCAGCGACAGACTGCTGTCACTGTCCTGCTCCACAGACAGATTGAGGAGATCGTTCCTCCCCCAAACTATGCGACTCTTTAATTCCACCAGGGGGGGGTAAACGTTAATATTTAACATTATACATAGTTAGTGTCTGTTTTTTTTCACCTGTATTATTATCATTCTTTAATTTAATATTATTTATTGTATCAGTATGCTGCTGCTGAAGAATGTGAATTTCCCATCGGGATTAATAAAGTATCTATCTATCTATCTATCTATCTATCTATCTATCTATCTATCTATCTATCTATCTATCTATCTATCTATCTATCTATCTATCTATCTATCTATCTATCTAAAACTGTTTTCAGAAACCAAACATACTGCACAAAATTGTTATTTCCAAGAATAGTGACTGTATTCATTCAAAAATCAGAAAGCAATTACAGCTACAAGGTGGCGGAGAAAAGGGATGTCAGGACAATGTTACCCCCACAACCCAGACCCAGATAAGCAACAAAAAATTAATTGATGGATAAATAAATCTAAATAAAAATGACCACAACAGTCACTCCTACAAACTCCATTAAACTATTAAGGGGGCATCTTACCAGTTTGAAAATATAACCAATAAGAGGTCTCACCAGACGTATCATCAGCAGGCTTTGTCTCTTGTGGAACCACCCACAAAACACCGGGGACATAAGAGAACATTACATCACACACAGATACTATGTGAAACTTGAACATAGCAATTTTAACAAAAAATTACATAAACACATGACAAATACTTTATAATAAACATTACATACAAAAAAAAAAGAATGTAAACAGAGCAAAAAAACAACACAGAGTAAACAGTGTGAGGCAGGGCCAGTAGCACGAATGTGCAGAAGGTGGATGTCGCAAAAGTGAGTCGGTGATGGAGAGTAACTGAGGAAAGTGACGCCGTAACTGAATGTAATAAACAATGTGAAAGACAAAACCTTTAGGTGTTAAATGTTACCCCTCACAGCAAATTTGAAAATAGAAATTTAACATTTCTTCTTCTTCTTCTTTCGGCTTCATCACCTTATGGGTCACCACAGAAGGATCATCTTTTTCCATATCTTCCAGTCCTCTGATCCTTACTATGTCACACCCTCCACCTGCATGTCCTCTCTCACCACATCCATAAGCGTCCTCTAAGGTTTTCCTCTTTCCCTTTTGCCTGTCAGCTCCATCCCTAGCATCCTTCTCCCAATATATCCAGCATCTCTCCTCTGCACATGTCCAAACCAATGCAATCTCACCTCTCTGGTTTTTTCTCCAAACTGCTGAACCTGAACTTAACCTCTAATGTACTCATTTCTAATCCTGTCCATCCTCGTTACATCCAATGCAAATCTTAACATCTTTAACTCTGCCACCTCCAGCTCTGTCTCCTGTCTTTTTAATCAGTGCCACCATCTCCATCCCATATAATATAGCCTGGTCTCACTACCATCTTGTAGATCTAACCCCTTCACTCTTCTTGGTACCCATCTGTTGCAAATCACTCCTGACATTCTACTCCACCCATTCCACCCTGACTGTACTCTTTTTCACCTCTTTTCCACACTCCCTGATACTCTGTACTGTTGATCCCCAGTATTTAAACTCATCCACCTTCACCAGCTCTACTACCTGCATCCTCACAATTCCTCTGACCTCATTCTCATTCACACACATGCATTCTGTTTTGGTCCTTTTTCTCTAGACGATATCTCCACCTCTCCAGGGTCTCCACAATCTGCTCCCTACTCTCATTACAGATCACAATGTCATCAGCAAACATTATAGTCCAAGGGGACTCCTGCCTAAACTCCTCTGTCATCCTGTCCATCACCACTGCAAATAAGAAATGGCTCAGAGCCAATTCCTGATATAATCCCACCTCAACCTTAAATGTTTCCGTCACTCCTACCGCAGACCTCACCACTGTTTCACTTCCCTTGTACATATGCTGTACCACTCTTACATACTTCTCTGCCATTCCCAGCTTCCTGATACAATACCACAACTCCTCTCCAGGATTCCTGTCATACGCTTTCTCCAAGTCCACAAAGACGCAATACAGCTCTTTATGGCCTTCTCTATACATCAATACCCTCAGAGCAAACATCACATCTGTAGTACTCTTTCCCAGCAAGAAACCATACTGCTCCTCGCTAATCATTACCTCCCTTCTTAGGGCTCGTTTATACTTCACGCTCAGAATGCGCACGCATCATGGCTGCTACGCGTTCCCAGCGTTCATTTGACGCATCCTCTGAGCAGGTCCTCACAAATTAACGAGATGCATGTGTGAGTTACAGTACCAGCAAAACGTTGGGGGACCCAGTCTGATAAAAGTTGAAATGTGATTTCAGAGTCTCTGTTTACTATCTACATGTGACAGAAAGCCTCTATGCGGATCCTGCGGGATTGATGTGCGTGCTGCGATGTGTAATGAATGGTTCGATGTGGTGAAGCAAAATGCGGAAATACAGATCCATTCGTTGTGCTTTTATATTCAAGCATCGCATATTCCCGATTGTAATGGCACGATACACTTTAAAAGTCTCAAATACCATCATTTGTATCGTCTTTTTTTCCTGGGGCTTTCTCCTGACCTGACAGCAGCGGCAAACAGCAATAGATCATCACACAGAACACATTAAATGTATGGTATTCCAACTCTCTGCACATTTACAATCCTTAGATTTATACTTGATATCACTTTCATGATGAAATGCATTAAAGTATGTATGTTACATTTTAAAGATAAATCATTAATTTCGTTTAAATAATGAATATTGTTAATAATTACAAACATGGGGGTGACACGGTGGCAAAGTGGTAACACTGCTGCCTCACAGGGAGTCACGTCGCTGGTATTCCCTGCCTGGAGTTTACATGTTTTCCTGCTGGGTTTCCACACTGTGCTCCAGTTTCCTTCCAAAGATATGCAGATTTGGGGATTTGGTGCAGCTAAAATGACTCCAGTGTATGTGTGTGCTTGTATTCACCTTATGATGAGCTGATGCCCCGTCCACAGATTGTTTCTGTCTCGTGCCCAATGCCTGCTGGAATGGACACATCCCTGGATTGATGGATTTAATCAATAAACATCCTTTTCAGAGATATTGCGGTAAGGTGTCATTGGAATTTATTGGGTGTTCCAGGCAATTCACAACACAGCGAAGCCAAACCTGTTCTCACAGTGATAATATCTCGCACTGCCACCTGGTGGATTCTTTAAGATTTACGTAAAGTACGCACGCAAGTATAAACAGTACAACGCTTGCATAGCAGGAGCATCTGCTGGAGCAAGTGTCACGTCACGTGAAGTATAAACCTGGTCTAAACCTAGCTGCCACTACTCTTTCCTATAACTTCATGCAGTGGATCATCAATTTTATGCTTCTATAGTTACTACAGCTCTGCACATCACCTTTATTCTTAAAATTTGGTACTAGTACACTTCTTCTCCACTCCTCAGGCATCCTGTCACATTCCAAGATTGCATTAAACAATCTGGTTAAAAACTTCACTGCCATCTCTCCTAAACACCTCCATGCTTCCACAGGTATGTCATCTGGAGCAACAGACTTCCAGTTCTTCATCCTCTTCATAGCTGTTCTTACTTCCTCCTTGATAATCTTTTGCACTTCCTGGTTCACTATCTCCACATCATTAAACTTTCTCTCTCATTCTTTTCATTCATCAACCTCCCAATGCACTCTTCTTGCTTGTATGTTTTGAGAAAGCAGAAAAAACATTAACTGTAATGATTATAAGTATCCATCCATCCATCCATTATCAAACCTGCTATATCCTCACTACAGGGTTGCGGGGGTCTGGTGGAGGCAGACCCCGGGCAGGGCGCTAGCCCACCGCAGAGGCTCTAGGCCCAATAAGTTAGCGATATCAGAAAGTTAAGTGCACTGCAGCAGACCGTTTATTTGTATTTTTTGTTCCAACTGAGTGCCAAAATGGAAGATTAAAATTTTTAAAACTAAAGGAAAATAAGGAGGACTTTTACATGAACTTCATTTACAAATAAAGTTAAGACCATAAATGGTTTTCAGTTTTATAAAAAAAAACAGACTAACAAAGAAACAATCCAATATTTAAAAACTAAATTTTGACCTTGAATAAAATATTCTTATGTTTTCTTGTTCTATTGTTAAACAGTCTGTATTAAAATTGATTAAAGCCTCAGAATTAAAAGCTTTTAAAAGCAACTAAATATTTCAATTAAGGTCAAAACTGAAATCCATTTTTTTGTACACCACTCAATACTTTCATTTGTATTGAATGAGTATGAATTGTGGAATTGCAACGGAAAGTTTAGAACACATGGAGGGGGCAGAGCAAATGCACTCTCTCCATTCTCTCTCTCGCCGCTATAAATGTAACGTTCTTTCTCAGCCAAATATGTACCTTATCCTATATGTATGTAAAGAATGCCGATGAGACATGAAACATACCCAATAGTCAGTGTGCATGCTGCCAGATGAATAGTGAATAAACTACTCTTTTGGGTTCATATAAATCTGACTGTTACTGAACACTGTCATCTCATTGACAACATCAATACACACAACAAGACCTTTATACTGGATTTAAAAATCTGGTGCTTTGCTTTGTACCTCATGGTCCAAACATGCACCAAAGGACCAATTGCCATTTTCATTCATGGCAGTGAATCATAAAGTGATAATTTTGGAAAATATTATGTTGAGGATACACATTAGTAATTAAATGGTAATGTTCTGCTCTAATGTGCTTCAGATACACAGTCATGCCCTCTGTGATGCTAGGAGAGAGAATATTGATAATATCCAGCAACAGTAACATCAAACACCAATATTCATTTCCTTCTGGAGCAACATCACCAAATAGGAGAGGGATGTTTTTAATAAGACAGAATGTGTGCGTGGGTTTCCTGCGGGCGCTCCAGTTTCCTCCCACAGTCCAAAGACATGCAGGTTAGGTGGATTGACGATTCTAAATTGGCCTTAGTGTGTGCTTGGTGTGCAAGTGTGTTTGTGTATGTCCTGCGGTGGGTTGGCACCCTGCCTGGGATTGGTTCCTGCCTTGTGCCCTGTGTTGGCTGGGATTGGCTCCAGCAGACCCCCGTGACCCTGTGTTCGGATTCAGCGCGTTGGATAATGGATGGATGGACAATGTTTAACTAGGACCTAGAGCAATACTATTTCCATGAAAGGTTACTGTAGTCTGTTTTTTTTTTGTCCATATAGCCATAGTTGAAGGCATATACTGTACTTGCAAAATAATTTTTTCTATGTAAATGGTTTTTGAGCCTAAGTATTCAAAGAGCAATCTGATTTCATACTGGACTATCCCCTCCAAGATCTTATCTGACTCACTGAATGAACTATCGGGAATATTACTCACTTCATTCCAAAGCGTGAACTTTCACCAGAATTCTGAACAAGCATGCTATAATGCTTCTCGTTTGACACTTTGGAAAGCAAAATGACCTATGGATCAAAATACAGACATCTAAGTTTGTGAATACCTTGTTTAGATTCTAAGGTAGGTTGTGGTTTCAGATTCATCACAATAAAGTTGAATTTGGAAGATGTTTTTGTACTGCAAAAATAAAGAATGTTTTTTATACATAGTTTACTTCACAAAAACCTGGTAAAAGATATTATCATGGCGATGTCTAAATGTGCTTTCAAACTTTCTCATTCTTGACAATGAATTCTAAAGTCTTCAGTAGGGGCTGTATATGAAAGTGTCATTGTCTGGTATCTGTTCATATAGTCCAGGGACTGTTTTTTCTTGCATCATATCTCAAGCCAAAATGTATCTCATTTGGCTCCACAACTCCCTATTTCTGTTTAAAACACTTTGTCCACTTACTATTGGTATTTAGATCACGGAAAGGATTACAAAGATTGTCAAAAACTTCTTCTACTGCCTTTCTATTAGAATATTCAAGAGGCGCTGCCTTAAGCACTTCATTTTTAATAGCTGTGTGAGCTTCACTCCCAAATTCCTCCATACTTTCCACCACAGATGAAATCACATTAGTGGCAACACTACTATCCTGTAGCTTGGCAATAACAGATGCACACATTTCTGTACACATCTTACAAGTTTGGGGCAGATTTTGCAAATCTGTGTTTGCCTCAGAATTGCTGCTTTGGGGCATCATGTCTCCTATATCTAAAGACAAGGCTATGGCCATGCTGGCATTTTTGGTTCATGATGGCATCAACAGTAAAATATCTTTCATGAACAATTTTAAGGTGCTTCCTGAAACCTGCACAACTTTTGAACTGAATTAAACACCTCTCCTGAGCACAAATCAAGTTAAACTTCTGGATATAAACCAAGCCAAAGTTTAAGATGCCGAATTCAGGTGCCAGGCATCTCATGTAAATATCCACAAATGTAACATCTATACATGATTCATAAACTTAGCTCTTAGTTCTTTAACCTTAGGGATCTCTCATGGTGCCCACATCAATGCTGTATACTGTTGCCTGGAGAAAAGTATACATGATGCTGAGTGACTTGTCATAATTCAAACTGAAAACAAAGTTAACCTTGCTGTAAACCCAGGGCATCAGCGAGCCCCAAACCCCAACACGAACACACTTGAACAGTCCTGGGTTTAAATAATGGAAGGTTTTTATTATAAATACCTCCAAAATGTAACACAAACACAAATACAGGTCTTCCTCTCACAATACCTCCTTTCTCCCTACCGCACTACCCTCCTCCACTCAGGTGTTGCTCCACTACCTCCCAGCTCTGACTCGCTTGAATAAGGGAGTGTGGTCCTTTTTATTACAGACCCGAGAGTACTTCCGGTGGCAGGGTGACTGCCCGATGAAAGCACATTTGCTGGTAGCATAATTGGAGAGCTTGTCTCCCTATAGCACCCTCTTGTAGCCCCCAGTGACCACAGCAGGGCTGCTCTGCAGGACTACATATCCCGGCTTCTTACTGTGCACCAACCTCCGGGGCTGCTGCCATGTAGTGTGTTGGGGGAATAAAAAACCTCAAGCAACTTCTCTTTTTAATGGGCTGTCTGTCTACCCTTTCTGGTCATTCCTTCCAGGTCTGCTCCCTCTTCTGGCTGGGATGCCCGTCCAGCCCGTGTGGCATCTACAACCATTAAAATTCATCAAGGGCTGCCAATGAGGGAATTCCTTGGCAAGGAATGAGCTACTTGACCATGACACTGTAGGAGTTGTTAATGGACCTCTTAGTGGTTCCAGAAGCAAGCAGATATGGCTGTTGGGATCCTTCCATCTGTATGTGTTCTTCCAACACCATACGTAGAATTCGCATTATAACATGACGTAAGCACAAAAGCTGAAATGTGCTTACGCAAAGAAAAATCCACATGCAGGAATCTGTGTGTTCGGCAACTTCCGCGTTCTTCCGCTACATAAATCCCGGTCAGCGCGAAAAGTAACGCTCATGCACACGCCTGATGTCCCGCCCCAACTCCTCCCAGAATTACGCCTCTTTGAATATACAAATCAATATAAATAGCCCTTAAGCTCAGCATTCTGTGAAAAGATAATGGGAAAAGCAAAAGGGGAAAATGGAAGAATTTCAGCGAATACCAAGTGGAGGCAAGGAAAAACATACTATTTGTTGGTTTAAACAGTGGTATAAACAACAAAAGTAAGCTGATCGAGTGACATAGCGTGTCGGAGAAACTCGAAAGCTCAAGTTCACAAAGTCGCACAGTGCCCAAAATAAAAAAGAAGTTGTCAGATATCAAAGCCGCCGTGAAAAGGCGAGTCGTAGCCCACCATCTGAGTGTCATATGAAAGCTTATTAGGATACAGAGAAAAAAAAGGCATACAGTGGGAAAAAAGCACGAAATGTCAACTTCAATCTTGAAATTTCCATTTTAATCATGTAGTTTATTTTGTCATTAAAGTAGAACATCATAAATTTCATCTTAAAATCGTTTAATTAACTAGTTTCTCATATCACATTGTAACTAAAGTAGCACGTTAAATGCTTTGTTTTGTATGTGTTCTTCTATGTGCTCTGTGTGTGTGAATCACTACGTGCTTCTTAAACGGACTTCTTCTACCTCCAACAGGACACAGAATCCATTACATTCATGATATTACAGCTCTCTGAATAACTAAAATACTGAGATGTATACGTGTTATCATTTTCATGATGATAGGAGTTAAAGCACGATATTAAACATTGGAACATGGTGGCACAGTGATTGTGCGCGATCTTCGATGAAATAATTTATTGCAGCAGTACTCAGGGGCGGCTCTAGGCTCGTGACGGCCCTGGGCAGAGAAAGAATCGGTGGCTCCCTCGCTCGCCAATGTCAATATGATATCTTATGCACGGCGGATGGCCACGTCATGCTCATATGACACAAGTGTTTAACTTTTGCCGAAATTTGCTGCTGCGTTTTTAGCTGTGTCGTTATTTTCTCTTTCTGTTTTATATTATTATTATTATTATATTAAATATACATTGGCGTGGCGGCCCCTGGGATTTGGCGGCCCTGTGAAGATGCACAGTTTGCACATACCTAAGGCCGCCCCTGCAGTATTGTCTCTTTCAAACGTACTAACCTCCAATTCCTGTCCTTGCTTTTCTTTCTCCAAGTAACCGATTGCCACACAATCAGCTCTGTAATGGACGTTAAGCCATCTGTAAGCTTATAACGCAGATTCTTCAAAACTTTTAAGGAACATTGAAATATCTTCCTAGTACATGTTTAATTATTCTATCCTTCACGCCAGTCCCAGTGAAGCATACAGGGCGCGGCAGGAACAATCCATGAGCGGAGCACCAGATCCTTGCTAGCGTAGCAACACCGTATCCTTTAATTATTAACAATATAGATTATTTAAATGAAGTTAAAGTTTCATCTGTATAATATAATGAACATATTTTGCTGCTTTTCATCTTAAAAATGATATCGTCATCATATGTAAATACGCACTTTATAAAGTGGCTCAGGTTGTGCAATATTATAACTGTATCGCAAGTTTACAGTGAGGTGATTGTACTTAAAGTACAAACAGTTCTACCAGGAGCAGTTGATGGACTGCTTGAGTGCGTTTAGAGCTCTTGGGATGAAACTGTTTCTGAACCGCGAGGTCCGTACAGGAAATGTTTGAAGTGTTTGCTGTGTGAGAAGCAGTTCAAATAGGAAGCATGGCTGAGGCAGCGTGTGCTTGATGCTGTATACCGATAATTCTCTTTCCGATCAGCTTCTCCGAGTGGTGCAGTGAGAGTAATATAGAAAAAGATGATCCGCTTGGCAACCCCTAACGGGAGCAGCTGAAAGATGAAAAAAAAAAGGTGCAGTGAGAGTAACAACGCTAAAGCAGCTATGGTATTTAGAATAGTTTGACCATTCCGCGGACCATTATATTGTTACTGGTTAATTACAATCAGATGCATTAAACTAATAAACAATATGCGGTTAATTTCAGTGTATTTATAAAGCTGCGTCAGGAAAAGAAAGGATAACTACACAGGAACAGTAGCACTGCTTTGACGCTGGGTGCCACCAGTCTGCAAAGCTGAGCGGAGAAGTTTCGTACAACAGGGTATGAGGTACCGTGGAAATGTGCGTGGTTTTACGCCAAGTTTAGGTTTTATACATCACGATTTGAACGTGGAAACGTTCTTACGCAACATTTCTGTGCGTACGCAACGTTTATACATGAGGCCCTAGGTCTTTATGGAAAAAATGGCATAAACAAGAGCAACCCTTTGAGCATCAACTGCAAAATATCATAACTTTAAACAACTTCAATTTGATTTTCACTTAGGCCTATCATGCTGCAACACTGAGTAAAGTGCATAACTAATTATAAAATGAGTTTGAATAAAATATGCTGACAAATTCTACCCTCATCGTGCATATGTGGAGGCTTCAGGATCTTCTTAATTACACCATAAAACTGTGCTTTTCCATAAAAACTGGTCCATCTGCTCTTAACTTCTGTGATGCAGTTAAGATTATTCCAACTAAGAATACAACACATTTCATCCATTACCTATAAAATAAGCACACTCTCCAAAGTCAGTACATATTTTGTTTTAAGAAACCATTTTCAAAAGTATTTCAGTCAAATGTCTGTGTTTTATGTACTTTCATAATCCAGTTCTTTAAAGCATGGGTAAGCCCCCCATAGAATCTATAAATGACCTCTGTGCATTAAATTCATGATCAAGGAGCTGGGTAACTGCAAATTTATTTGGCTTTGGCTTCTTGTAAAGGTCCTGTAGTGTTTTGCATTACCTGGTCTGTATTTGGTGGCCATCAACTATTGTGTCAACAGCTGCAAAAACATATAAATGAAAAATCAAATTGGTTGTGTTTTCTAAACAGTCTGAACTAAGATGGGATATGACCATCTCTATTGTGCACTTACCAGATGGTTCACATTCTTTCTCTGCTGTAACTTCTTCGGTATGACTAGAAGGTGACACGTTAACAAGCGTCGCTGAAGCAATAGAATTCCCCAATGATGCAGTGGAATTGGCCTCGCCTGAATTCTCAACTTCAGCACCATCAGGCTTGTCAGTGGTGACGCCGAGACATCTCTTTATTTGAGGCATAGAGCCCTGTCGTTTCTGAGGTGTGCGGATATTCTGTAGTTTTTTTCAGGAGTTGTTTAAACACATGTTCCTGTAATGAGATTACACTCTTTTTAAAAGTGTGCAAGTGAATACAAGGTGTGACTGCTCAGTCTAAAACCCCTATAAAAACTAGTTATTTACACTCACCCATGAATTTTGAACTTCAGCTGCACGTAGTATTGGATAATACTTGACTATACGTTTTGCCATTGAAGAAACCTCATGTTTGGAGGTATATCTGTCTTCCCTTGTTGTTGTCCTCAGTATGGGCACTATGTTGGTCACTGTATTTCCAATTAATCTACAGCAAAGATCCTTTTAAAGAATACAATGCTCCTCTTTCCCTATGTGCTGCAGTTCAAAGTAATGTTTACTGACCTGCTCCAACTCACTGTCACTATGAAGTATGTATTTGGGGCTTGGTAGTTGAATGATTTTAGAGAGCCTGGCTTCTCTTAAAAGTTTTGTGGAACATCCTTGCTCACTGGATTGAGGGGTAGGTGAAAGACTGGCATTTTTTAGAGTATTGCATTCAGAAGAGGAGGGAGATGTGCAGCTGTCTTGTAAGTTATCTTGCTGCACAGAAAACTGCAGCTCCTGTTAAAAAAAAAATACAGGAAAAGGACATTGAAAATAGTCAACCAGTTATCAATAAACTGTTTATGAATTATGAACTTTGATGAAGCCTGACATAAATGGAAATGTTTACTTTTATTTAACATAAGTGAAATTTGCAATCAAAGATAGCATTGCTCAAATATCTGACCACTTATATTTTCATTGTTCAATTTTTAGGTAACTAAAAACAAGATAGTAGTCATCTTCTTTACTTCCTGATAAAACACAGAAACAATATGTGCTCAGTTATCTATTGATATGGAGTATTTTTACACTATGTTGTATTGAACTGAATAAGTGCTACATGAGTATTGTGTGCAGTGGGTTGGCACCCTGCTCGGTATTGGTTCCTGCCTTGTGCCCTGTGTTGGCTGGGATTGGCTCCAGCAGACCCCCGTAACCCTGTGTTCGGATTCAGCGGGTTGGAAAATGGATGGATGGATGGATGAGTACTGTGAAATTCTTACTTGTGTGTGCTAATTAACATGTAACATGCTATCATTCTCTGGCGCCATGATAAAGTTTATCAAAACATTTGTAAATTAATATAGACTTATGTATAAATTACAAACATATATAAATATGTGCTTACACAAAGATTCATATGGTGAGGTGAACATGTTGGGGCAACAGCCTCGATGGATGCATGTGCTGTCCAGGTGTGACATTTCAAACTGCTTTTATTGAATTATGCAAAATTATAATTGAGAAGGATAAAACCCAAGTTTCTACTCTTCAAATTTCCTCATCTATAAATATATATTTATGTTTTCATCACTTTAATATCATAAATGTCCTCCTTTTCCCTATTATCATTTATATTTCTCCCCTGCTTGACCTCAAATATCATCAGGATATGGACACTTCTGACATAATAGTTGCTACAGGAGTCTTTAATCTCAACAAAAAGAACAAAGCAAAAGTGATAATAACTACATTGTTTGCTCAACAATATTTCTTAAAAAAAAAATTAAATAATGCTGACCTCTTGATGTACTGCTGGCCATTAAGTTTTTCTTCTATGGAAATGTTCAGATCTTCACGTGCAAGAGTCCCAGAAGATCTTCTGTAACATTTGCAACTTGAAAGCAACAGAGAAGACCAGTAATTCATTCATATTTGGATGTCATCTGCACAAATACCAGCAGTCATTTCCAACTCAGGTTTTAGGCTTTAAGTGCTAAATTTACAAATTTTGATAAATTTAAGAGTTTCTTGAAAGATGGTACAAGTGCAAATCATGATACCCTTTTAAAAATGTTTTATATTTTGTTTTTTTTCTGAACAAGTATATCATACAGAGGTTTTAGGCAAGTAGAGATATCCTACAGAGGTGTATTTACTGTGGACACGATACATACGACTTACTAACTTAATTTGTGAGTGTATAAAATTAGCAGGGCCTTAACATTTCACTCAGACTGGGGCCTTCACCTGTGCCATCTATATATATAATTCACTAAGCCGCCGACAAGTAGCCACCCATGGAAAGCACGCAAGACAGCCACGCCCACTGTATATTATTCACTAAGCCGCCGACAAGTAGCCACCCATGGAAAGCACACAAGACAGCCACAGCCACCAACTCTAAGACCATTGGATATGACGACAACTCGAACAGCCATGCCCACCAACTCGGACGCAGCAACTCACAACACCGGGCGTCATTCACGTTCGTCTCGGCTAGACTCCACATGCACCTTTGAGCCACGTTGACTTTTCATTAGTCAACCTCAGTGGAACCTCGGTTCACACACAGGCAGCGCAAGAGAGATCTGCGCACACACACAGGCAGCGCCAGAGAGAGACAGACGCACACACACAGGCAGTGTGAGATAGAGAGCCGCGCACACATACAGGCAGCGCCAGAAAGAGACAGAGGCACACACACAGGCTGCGCGAGAGAGAGCAGCGCACACACACAGGCAGCGCCAGACAGAGACAGAGGCACACACACAGGCAGCGCCAGAGAGAGAGCCGCGCACACACACAGGCAGAGCCAGCGAGAGACAGACGCACACACACAGGGAGCCTGAGAGAGAGAGCCGCGCACACACACAGACAGCGCTAGAGAGAGACAGAGGCACACACACAGGCAGTGCCAGAGAGAGACAGAGGCACACACACAGGCAGCACCAGAGAGAGAGCCGCGCACACACACAGGCTGCACCAGAGAGAGACAGACGCACACACACAGGCAGCCCGAGAGAGACCCGCACACACACAGGCAGCATGAGAGAGAGACAGAGGCACACACACAGGCAGTGCGAGAGAGAGGGGGCTGGACTCATAAGGTAGGAAGGCAGTTAAAGAATGTACTGGGCTTGATTTTGTTTTCACTTGTTTACAGCGATCGGTTCGTAGTGTGCATTGTTGAATTAAAAAAAAAGTGTTTTTAGCCAGCGGTTGGTAGCGCTATAGCGCAAACTATTGCAGTGTTAGTTTTCTCTGTTGTTCAAGGTTTTCTCAGTGTTATTCAATGTTTTAACATTTAGTTTACTATTACGCTGTGCATTCTATGGTTTAATTAACTATATTTGTGCTTAAAAACTTAAAATATATATTTACATACAGTTCGTACAGTCTGGAACTGATTAATTGTATTCACATACAATCCTATGGGAGAAATTGCTTCGGTTCACGACCAAATCGGTTTACGACCAGAGTTTTGGAACGAATTATGGTCGTGAACCAAGGTTCCACTGTATTCTTTTCGGTTATGACGCACAACCGCGTCCACCATCGCAAACTGTTTTACACGCCATGGTCTTAGAGTTGGTGGATTATAGATATCCAACGTGGTCAGGTGAATTCTTGTGGATTCATAAAAACAGAATGCACTGCAGCAACAGTAAATGTCAATTAGAAACTTACCTTTTAATATTTCCAGTGTAACTTCGTCAAGTGAATCCATTGGTTTATATGATGGAAATATGTTACTTATCAGCTGTGAAGAGCAAAGCAGTATTTTAGCTGACTATGTAACGTTGTTAATAACCTTATGGTGAGAACGTTTCGAAATGTAACATCTGATGCGTGGGAAAGCTAAGGACGCTTTGCAGGGAACGCGTTTACGCATGCTCAAAGAAAGGTATGTTCCATTACATCCAAAGAAGGGGTCAAAAACAGCACTGGATATTATATTTGAAAAAAAAAAAAACGTACTTGTAAAAAAAAAAAACAATTGGACACTGCAAAGTAACTGTAATTATACCGTTAGCTTTTAATGTATTCAACAATGTCATTGACGTAAATACATTTTTTTACTAAATAATGGAACGATCCTATATATTACACCACATAACGGCTACAGTCGCTCAGCACTCATGCTTTTGCTGTTTAAACACCAAAGATGATTTGGCGTTGTTTTATTTGCTGCTCATTTGTGGCTTTGAGTTTAAAACTACTTTAGAGCCATATCAACACTACACATTATATAGTTTGGAGTTTCAAGTTCATGATGCTGTGTTCTTTGAGAGAGATGTTTTGTCATTTGAAATTAAAATCCCTAACCTGGATCAGTCCACCCATTTTGTTGATGCTATGAAGCTGGTTAATTTTAATTCCTATGAGACTATATGACTGAAAAACAAAATATATATTCTTGTGAAGTACTACCATGGGGATATAATTAATAAATTGTTAATAAATTCCAGCTACACTGTTTGGATTAAGCCATTTATTTGACACAGTGACAAAACTCTTACATCAAACCCCATACACATTTTTTATACAAGGGTCATTTATTTTTAAATGTGGAAACCATTTTGATTTGTAGAAAAATGTTACCATTTGAATATAATAAAGTACTACCCTTTGCAGGGAATCCAGCTGTTAAATCATACTAGTTACAGAGAAAGGCCACTGAATTAGGCAAGTGTTAATCTGAAATGGCGTAGTTGTTAACAAAATCAAGGTTATATTCTAAAACCTTTCTGGAATAAAAAGAGTTTAATTTAAGTCTCGGGTTGTGTCTTACTCATTTCTTAAAACAAGATAAACCTAGAAAGTTTTAGTTCTTGAAATAAGAATATATGTCCTGCTATGCTCATCACTTGATAACAGTCTTTTCTCTCACAGTTGTGCTATGTTTAAGTCGAAATTGTCTTGGAATTACATTGTTTCATTTAAACAATTAAAAATTAAAATCTTATAAGTTTGTTTTTCAGAAACATATGCTTGAATGCCATTTAACTTCCATAATATATTCATATACAGTAGAACAAATAAAGGTTAAAATTTAAAACACACACACATTCTAGCTATACAATTAGAATTTAAAGAATAAAATCTTTAATATCTGCCCAACCCATGACCAAGACTAAATCTGCACCACCAATAAGTCTGCATTATCATTCTGCATATCAATAATTCAGTTATCTGTATTGTCTAACAGCATAATCATTTCCAACTGAAATTAAGGAAATAATTTACCTGCATGCTTTGCAATTTCCCTAAAATAGGTATAAATTGTTGCTTGTAATATCATCTTGAAAACACATAACTTGTATTCCTTTAAATTTGACTTCTGATGCTGTTTAGTCGTTTTATTGTAGAAATAAATCAACTATGACATTAATGGCTGTCTAATTCATTTTTTTTTTACCTCGGTGGAGTTATTCATGTGTGAATCACCCGGGGATGTATGAGCAGATAATATGAGGTAAAGACTTTCCAAATCTACAAAAATTGTTTAATGTTCTTCTAAAATAAACTTTCCAGGCCTCTGCCTCTAGTCTGTTTCTACTTGAAAGTTCTACGGTACCCGAAGGACTATTTCACACTGGGAATTCTGTTCACATCGCCCTCTGAATATGTAGGGGATGGATGTTGGTTGTTGATTATGATTAGCACACTTTAATTTAAACACAGATGACTGGAGTATTTTAATGGTCAATATATTGACTGAATTGTGTTTTACTTAGTGTAGTGTGACCTATAAATTCCATAAAACTAAAACAAAAGACATAAATATCTATGGAAAGTTAACCTGAGAGTTTCCCAAAATGTATGTATTAAAAAATGAAAAATGAAAAATATTAAGACCCAAAAAAGTAAAACAAGCCATTTGGTCTGCAGTAATAATCATTAGAAGCATTGTCTTGCTCAGCCACTTTCCATATTAACGTTTATTTTTTATACAACCTTGCACAGACCACACATGACATTATTTACAGAGTAATAATGAATATAATTCAGCATATCATGTAACACAAAATCATTTAGGTTCTGGTAAATTACAAAAAAAACAACATAGGTCTATATTTTTGTACACTGGAAAGGTGCATAAAGGGTTGGTGTGCCCTGTCACGCATGGGCGTTGGAGGACTCCTCTAAGGGCTGGGGAAAGGTATACAATAGCCCGCCGAGATGAGAGGGGGGACTACCACTGACCTTGTTCTGTTCTTCTTCCCTCACAGCTCCGAGAAGCCACCCGGCAAGGGCACTTAACCCAGCCCCTTCCAGAAATACCTCTATAAAGGAAGTGCCGGCAAATTGAAAGATGTCTTTTGCCAGTAGACCAGAACGAGCCGCACAGCGGAGCACATGACTCTCGAAAGGATTATTGTTCTGAAAGAGATCCCTGTTCGGGACAACCCTGAAACACTATTTTTGTTGCTTTTTGTTTATATTTTGTCTATTCGTCTTGCGACGATTAAAAGGGACGACCCGGTTGGTGTCCCAACATTCCGACTGTTGCCAGTCTGTCCTTCAACCGTCCAACCACATCCCACACGATGTCCCATTTAATGCAAAAAAGAAATAGCATTACAATGCCTAAATTAACGAAAATTCAATTGTAGCATAGTGGTTACTCCTCCAGTACAGCTTTCCTAATGAGGAATCATTCCTCTTAGGTAGCCGTCTCCCAAAAGAACCCTCTCTTCATGCACTTCTTATATAACGGCTAGGAAGGTAGAGGTTTGGCAGAAGTGACATGACTGGTCCTTGAGAACGACCTCCATCATTTTAAGGGAGGAAGTGAGAAATGTGTTACTGATTGTGTAACCGTTAGACACTTCCTTAGCCCTCATGTGTGACTGGGGGCATGATGGAACTTTGCATTTGCCGTAAAATAGCATAGCAAATGTGACAAAGAAGAGACTGTTCACTCCATCAAGCTCATTTGTTTAGATAACAGCAAAGATGTCCCTCTATCTGATCCCAGGTAGTTCTTAAAGGTTGTCAAGGTTTCTGCTTCAACTATGTGTCTTGGTAGTTTGAACTAGATTCCGAAAACTCTGCGTAAAGAAGTGCCTCCTGACTTCAGACTTAAATGCACTTCCCCTAATTTCCATTGGTGTCCATGAGTATGTGATTCACCCTTAAGCTGAAAGACTTTGGCAGAGTAGGACATGTCCTTAAGTCCTCGGATGCACCTGATTGCTCTCCTCTGCACAGCGTCAAGTGCTGCTATTTCTTTATCATAGCATGGTGACCACAACTGCACATAATACTGCAGATATAGTCTTATTGGTGCATTATATAGTCTAAGCCGAATGTCACTTGATTTATATTCAGCAGTTTTTTTACAAAATAACCTAACATTTTATTTGCCTTTTTTTGCTTGTGCGCATTGCTTAGATGATGAAAATGTTGTGTCAGTAGTTGTTTCCTTTAGGATAATTTTTTCCCATTTTGTTTTTATAATTGACATTCCTTTTGCCCTTTTATAGCACTTTGCACTTTCTTACCTTAAACTGCATTTTTCAATTGTTCTCCCAGTTCTGAAAATTGTTCAAGTCTTTTTGAATTATTTTTACTGCCTCTTCAGTGCTTGCCTTTTCTCCAATTTTAGTGTAGATTTACTAACTACACCAAAAACTATGTCATTAATGTAAATCAGAAAAAGTAATGGTCCCAGGTCAGACCCAATGAGAAAGTCCACTGACGACAGTATGCCATGTGGAGCATTCTCCTCTTATTAGTACTCTTTGTCTCCTACTGGTTACCCATCTTGAGATTTGAAGCCTACAGCTTCTAGTTGTAGAATTAATCTTCAGTGTAGGACTGTATCAAAGACTTCTTGATGATCTAAGTAAATTGTGTTCTAAGCGTTGCAACTATTGTGGTCTGTTTAAAAAAATCTAAAAGATTAGTTTGGTAAGATCTTCTCTCAAAACGCATTCTGGCAGTTATTTAGAATGTTATTTTCATATAAGTACTTTGCTAATTTATTTTTATTATAGTTTCCACAATTTTGTATGACACAGAAATGAGACTTAATAGTCTATATTATCAGGAAACATTTAGTCTCCCTTCTTGAAGACTGCAGTCACATTTGCAGCTTTCCAGTCCTCAGGTGCTTCTCCATTAAAGTAACTGCTTAAATATGCCTGGTAAGGTTTTATAGATTACTAGCCAACCCGCGGCGTAGCATACGCCGCATAATTATGTATTGATGGGTGAACACTTCCTGAACGACACAGTTGTCCAAATGGGGTGGGTTTGTGGATACCACTGTGAGTGAATGAAAAGATGGACCTCTGGAGAGAGCAACATACAATTGTCCGTGACTTAAAGCGGGATCGTCTGTGACGATGGAGGCCACGCTGGTGAAAGTTACTTCGTCGGTAGGGATAAGTTTCAGCACTTGTTCATTAAGGTGTAGCGAGTCTTCGTTGTTTGACAATTAATATAGCTTGTGTATTGAGTTGTTCCAGAGTCACAGTTGAGAAACACTTTTTTAATGTCTTTTAAGCACAGGGAAAAAATTAATATGTGAAACATCCGTAATGTGATAAGCCACCAAGAAAAGTAACATTGCAACAATGCACGCTACGATCTGATTGCTGTAAACAGAAGTGAAAACAAAATCGAGCCCAGTGCATTCTTTAACTGCCTTGTAGCGCAGTGGAAGTGTTACTGCTTTGCAGTAAGGAGACTGTGGAAGATTTTGGGTTCGCTTCCCGGTTTCTCCCTGTGTGGATAGCGCTTTGAATACTGAAAACACCGGTATATCAACGTAATGCAGTATTCGTATTCTTATGCGTCCAGCGCTCGCTCTCTCTCGCACGCGCCTGTATGTGTGTGTCGCTCGCTCACTGCACGTATTCCTGCAGGCATACCAGTAAGTGAATGAAAAGATGGAACTCTGGAGAGAGCAACATACAACTGTCCATGACTGAAAACTGGTTTTGGCAGATACATGCACATCTTTTTGAAAGTTTGGCCCTGTGCCTTATTAATTGTCATCGCAAAGGCAAATCTAAAAGTAAAAGGCAAATTATCCGCGACAAACTGTTTTACACGCTGCATACCAACCCACGGCGTAGTATACGCCGCATAATCACGCCGCTATTTTTAATGTTTTTTAAGCAGAGGGAAAAGATGAACATTTGCAAAATCCGTAACGCTGCTTTCAGTAAGTACAATGCACACACGTTTAATTTGTCGGCCACTTTTTGCCAGCCGTCTTTTCTGGTTTGGGCTGCTTTTGCAGTGTTACCGCTTGTGCATATTAAATCTTGAAATCCTTCGAGTAACTAATTAAGTAACTAACACCCACCCACCCAGCTTGTGAGAAAAAAATGCGCCCGTTCTTTCATCATTTTGTTGCAGCCTATCAAAGACTTGCTGATCATGTTTTCTAGACTCAATATACATTGGCTTTTCACTCAGCGCGGGGGCGCGCATTCATCTCGGAATATTACATCCTGCTAGACTAATCTGCTATACGGCTGCGTTTGAAAAACCGACTTATCCCTGATGAGTTTCACCGGCATTAATGATTAGGAATCTGGTTGGAACAAAACCCTGCATCCACAGGGGTTCACCAGGACCGAGTTTGGGAAACACTGCTGAATACAGACGAAACCGACTCAGGTGAGGAGTTGGGGCGGGCAAAGTGGTTGCACCTATTGATTATTCAGTGTTGTTTGTCTGGGTGTCTGATCTCCTCGACGGGATCATAAATAAAAGGAAAACAATGTGAAGGCAATGTCACAGGTGATCCTGTGGTACAGCGGGTCCACAGCTCCCCTTCAAAAGGCCATTTTTAAATAAATAATCATCACACTCACAGCGTAGCGAGGGGCGTGGAAGTGTGGCTGAAACGGTTTCCGAGTGGAGTCATGCTGCGGGCATTTCTCCCCTGTGCAGTGTGCGAGCGAGTGAGGAGAGAAAGAAAGCCGGTACGTTAGAGTGAGTGAGAGCAGGCTCGATGGCAATGTGTTCCTGTGGTATAGCGGGTCCATAGCTCCCCTTCAAAAGGCCATTTTTAAACAGGCGACTGACAGTAGTGGAGTCAGGCACAGAGAAGGTCAGCTTTTGAGAGAGCGTCTCGACTGTTGCAGGGCCTGCATCGGTGAAGCAGGTGAGACGGTAATGAAAAAGAGGCACAGGGCTTATTGGCATTAAAAACGCATCACATCTGTTTCAAAGGCTGTGCATCAACCAAACATGTTGCCCAGTGTTGTGAAGCAAGTGTCAAATGTTCTGAATGTGAGAGTGACAGGCATTCAGCTGCCCTCCATTCAGGCCCAGCTCCTTAGCTTTCCAAGTCCCCTTCTCCCCTCACACAGCATGGCAGGGAGAAGAAAGAAGCAGCAGACAAATGCACTGATGTGTGTGGTGAAGGTTTTAGCCGGAAATCTTGTGCAAAAATATGCCTTGTGAATGTTTATCCAACCAGCGACTGCAGCAAAAGCAGAAGGAGGAGGTACACCATGTTGGATGACCAAAGCAATAGGTACCTAGCTCGGCCAGACTTTTTTCTCATTTTTAACATAGATGGACCTTGAGCTGCATATACATTGAAAACCTGCTCTGGAGTAGCTGAAACTAATAGCAGGAGAACAGTTGGTTACATCATGAGTCATTAGATGAAAATCTAAGTCTTCCTTAGCCCTGACAACAGGGGTGAAATTCCTACTCCAGAAGCTGCTCGCAACTACCATCACCTCAAGACAATAGCCCATGAAATACCTCAAGATAAAGAAGCAGCAATTCTGCTGTTCCTGGGAAGGGACATGTTAAGAGTACATAAAGAACATAAACAGATCAATAGGCCCCATGATGCAGCATATGCCAAGAAGTTGGACTTGGGCTGGGTAATACTTGGTGATGTGTGCCTGGGAGGTACACACAGGCCTTCAGAGGTCACTAGCATGAAAACTTTCATCCTGGAGAATGGTAGACCAAGACCATATGGAAAAGGAATGTGACAAGGCTGGATGGAATCATTTACATGGACTTGGCATATTGCATCATTTCTGTAAGCCCTTTAACATTTCTAAGTTTTAATATAACATAATCTACTATACCCTCTCCCATTCTTCATCTCTCCTATGTGGTTGGAGAAAACTCATTTAAATATGACTTTGAAGGCTGATTTATACTTCTGTGTCAAGCCTACGGTGTACCTACACTGAAGCCCATGTAGCCTGTGACGTAGCTACACCATAGCCTGATGCTTATATCGACTGTGCAGACCCTATGTAGACCCCACCGACATTAATTGTTTGGTTTGGTAACTAGGTACTTCCTGAAATGTGCTTCTGTTCATCTTCCACTATTCTGAAGTATGTGTAGCGCAACACAAAAGTATAAATCAGCATTTAGAAAGACAGCTTAATAGAAAACTGTGTTTAGCTCACAAAATTATTTGTATTGTATTGACTCTTTAATATCAATAAAGGGAAAATAATAACGATAGCAGATATCCTGGAGTTTTGGAATTAATAGTTTTGTTTATCAGTCAAAAAATGTTGAAGATACTACAGTACAATATCAGACAAGTAGACACTGTAGTCTAGAGATGATGTTTTCATAATTACTGGTCATTGTCACTGCGGTGGGTTGGCACCCTGCCCGGGATTGGTTCCTACCTTGTGCCCTGTGTTGGCTGGGATTGGCTCCAGCAGACCCCCGTGATCCTGTGTTCGGATTCAGCGGGTTGGAAAATGGATGGATGGATGGTCATTGTCAATTCCTTAGCAGCAGCATTCTGATGTTGTTTAATACCTTGAAATAGGAAAGCTTTATAAAAGTGCATTGCAGTAATCAATTTCAGAGGTGCTTAAAATAGGAAGCTATCTGTAAATAATAAGAACAAAGGTCTATAGTAATGTTCCACGGGGTATAATTCAGGAAGTAGTACTGGAAGGAGTGTCAGTCCATTGGTGAGTATTCTTGAGCACAAACCCTCACAGGGTATAAAAAAACAAACCAAAACTGGAGTGCGGAGACCAAGCAACTTACCAGATGAGGGATTAAGTCAACCACTGTTTCAGAAGAAAGTGACAGGAAAAGAGAGAAAGGAAAGATATTTGCAAAGGGATAATGGTATGGTGAAGATTATAATAGTTACAGGTTGATATTTGTAGGTAGTTTATACTTAACTTTGTTTTTTTGTGAGTTATTCTGGTTCCCTCCATATTCTGAATACATGTGTGTTTTGTGAGTCTAAAGTGGACTGATGAGAATATGGCGCTTTGCATGAATATGTTTTGCATTGGATTTGATTTAACTGATCATGAGATTAAAAAAAAGTCTAAATAGCTCAAAGGAAATATTGCTATAAATTTAAAATTGTATTAAAATAGTTTTTTCTTCATTTATATTATGATTAGACAATGTAAATAATTAGCTAAGAGTAACAATACAAAATAATGATGCAATGACTGTCAATATTTCCTTATCAGATTAAGCTAATAAATTGTAAAATAGTACATGAAGCAAATTAGTAAAGATAACATAAAATTAAAGCTAACAGAGTAAAAAATAAACAGAGGTAGGTGTCAAATCTAACATTACAGGGTGTTTTACCCAAATTACTCGCCCTGGAAAGATGACACTATTGAAACAAACCTCGTCTTTTCTGACTTCAATGACACTGCATCGTCCCATATTGTGCATAGAGGAGTCTGGATCCTGTATGAGCAGTGAGACCGTGGAGGCTGGCAACTCATTCCTCGAGCAGGGAAAAAGGTGCCAAATTACAGTGCTCTCGGCTTCAATGATCAGCTCTCCTTTCTTCGTCCACTGAAGTATGGCTCCCCTACTGTGAAAGCCAAAATTCAGAGGGAGAAAATGATCAAAGAGTCGGAGAGGAATGTGAAGATCGATAAGTTGGTTGCAGTAAACCGATCTGACACTGAGCAGTCCTTTTCTTCCACTGCCACCAAAGAATATGAAAGCTATGTCAGCCAGAGCCTCGCCTTCAGCAAATCCACCTACATTACTGTTGGTACTATATTGTCCCTTGACATCATGTCGGATGTAGGAATGGAGACTAGCATCTTGGCTTCCAACACCTTCACTGTTGAAAAAGGGAAAACCGAATCTTCAACTTCAAGAGAGAAGACAGAACTCAACCTACCTATCAAAATCTCTCCACATACAGAATTGACTGTTAATGTCTAAGAAAAGAAATTTCTGTGAGGGTTCTGGCACAGTTTACTGTCACTTGAGGTAATAACACTAAAATAGAATATGGGGAATACCGGTGCAGCTCAGAGAGCTCAGTGTATGCTGAATATTCGTCTAAACAGCTGAAATGAAATAGAGAAACGAAGATAAGAAAATGCTAATCATACTCGTGTATTAAATTTTCAAAACCATTTAAAGGACCAATTATTGAAATGTAAACTGGGGTTTGTTTTTACTTTTTTGCTATTTTTTGTGTTAAAAGTTACTTTCCGAATTGGGCCAATATATTCTGTATTAGTTTTGAATGGGTTGTAATTAATTTCTTATAAAAGTAACATGAAAGCTACTTCTACAGACAATTGTGTAATACAATATTGAATGTTCATGAGATACCAATCAAACTACAGTGGATCCTCGGTTCACAAACGTCTCGGAACACGTACAAATTGGTTTACGACCAAAAAGTTCGCCAAACTTTTGCATCTGTTCACGACCACACACTCGGTATACGAACAAGCCAGTTTCCCTTTCGGTTTGTATGTGTTCAGTCTCTCCCTATGCATTTCCTATGCAGCGAGCAAGAGAGAGAGAGCGAGAGAGTGTGACACACACACGAGAGAGAGAGACACACACACACAGGCACGCGAGAGAGAGACACACACACACAGACGCGCGAGAGAGACACACACACAGGCGCGCGAGAGAGACACACACACACACACATAGGCAGTGCGAGAGAGACACACACACACAGGTGCGCGAGAGAGACACACACACACACACACACACACATAGGCAGTGCGAGAGAGACACACACACAGGCGAGCGAGCGAGCGAGAGAGGGCTGGACACATAAGGTAGAGAAGGTAGTTAAAGAATTCACTGGGCTTGTTTTTGTTTTCACTTCTGTTTACAGCGATCAGTTTGTAGCGTGCATTGTTGCAATGTTACTTTTCTTGGTGGTTTATTAAATTACGGATTTTTTTCAAATGTTCATTTTTTCCCTGTACTTAAAACTCATTGGTAGCGCTATAGCGCAAACTACTGCAGTGTTAGTTTTCTCTGTTGTTCAAGGTTTTCTCATTGTTATTCAATGTTTTTACATTTAGTTTATTATTATGTTGTGCATTCTATGGTTTAATTAACTATATTTGTGCTTACAAACGTAAAAAAAAAATATTTACATACAGTTCGTATGGTCTGGAACGGATTAATTGTATTTACATACAATCCTATAGGGGAAATTACTTCGGTTCACGACCAAATCGGGTTACGACCAGAGTTGTGGAGAAAATTATGGTCGTGAACCGAGGTTCCACTGTAATTTGATCTTCAAAGCAAGTGATTCTTTTGCAAGACTGGTAAATATCTACATCCTGCAGACAGCCATCAACAATAACCTGTAACAGAATTATTCAGGAAATTTGTCTTTTTGCCTTTTCACTATCATTCCAGTCTCAAACAAAGGGTGCCTATTGCCCCCTCATCTATTGGTTTTTACATTTATTATTTACATGTTTTTTGCCTAATAGAAAAAGAAAACTATGAGGTCTACAAAAATGTACCTCTCTCACAATAATAATAAAAATACATTTTATTTATATAGCATCTTTCCCATGTGGAGTGCTGGTTGATATGCTGGCACAAATGTGATAGCAAGGGTTAGAAGTGCATGGGAGAAATTCTGGGAGTCGTCCACAACTCTAACTTCTAAAGGAATCTCATTGAAATTGAAGGGAAAAGTTTATGAAAATTCTATGAGGTGTAATACGTTCTATTGGACATAAATGTGGCTTATGAAAGCAGAACATGAAGTAAGACTGGAAAGAGCAAAGATTAGAATGAATATGTAAATGTGCAGAGTGTCACTGAGTTTGAAGAAGATGAATACTGAGTTGACAGAAAGACTTGATGTAGAGACAGTAGATGTTGTGCTGAGGAGAAACTAACCATACTAGATTGGGAATGTAGACTGCAAGCCAGAGGATAACTGAGTGAAATGGTGCACCAAGATGGAGGTGGAAGGGATGAGGCCCAGAGGGAGGCTGAAGAAGACCTTGCTGGAGGATGTATCAGAAGATATGAAAAGAATGGGACTCACCTAAAGGAATACCCAGGACCACAGAGAGTGGAGGAAAACAATTTCAGGAAGCAATCACCTCACCTGTTTAAAAATAGAAAATGGCCATTAAATCTCTGATGATTAGGATGATGTTATTCACAGAGGATAAAAATCTGTTCTGTCCACTATCTCCAATGCTTTTTGCAATTGCTATCAAATATTCAGCTCTTTTTCTACAGCAAAACAAAGAAATAAAGGGAATTATAAAGCAAGGAATGGAAGAAAAAATATCTCACTTTGCAGGCATTTTGATTCCGTTCATCACTAACCCAAAAGTGTCATTACTGATCTTAACAAATGCACTAAATGAATTAAATAAGATCTCTTGATTTAAAATTAACCTTTGCCCCACACACTTTTGCATATAATAGTAAATTAGACAGTATCTGGGAGTTACAATTATAATGGAGCTTAAAGAATTTTTCAGACTAAATTTTGACAGTTTGATGGAATGCACTGCACAATATGTTGACAGATAGTCAATTCTTCACTTCTCTTTAGCAGGCAGAGCTAATACAGATAAAAAGAATATCATCCCAAAATTTGTGTTTCTGTCTCAGAGTATTGCTATAATTATTTTCATTTTTATGGAAGAAAAAAAGACTACATATTAAAACATCAGCATTACAAAGATCAAAAGACGAAGGGTGTATGATGTTTCTTTTCTTTCAGGTATACTATTGGGTTGCAAATATTCATAATTAGACACCATGGAAAGAGGAAGACAGCACTGAATATGCACCTGCCTGACTGGATCTGGAAAGAAACTCTTGTAAGAAGTCCTCACTGTAGGCTCTGCTCTGTGCTCCGGTCATGAGTAATTTTCGCCACTATGCCAGTAATCAGTTTGTTCTTCACTCACTCATTCTGTAACTTATGTAGAAGACACTTTAAGGAAAACACATTGCTGTGTCTTTTGAACCCCTTGTCAGCTATACAGTAGTTAAGACATTAGACTTCTCATCTTTATATTGGTAATGTGTCTAGTGAAAT
This sequence comes from Erpetoichthys calabaricus, assembly GCF_900747795.2. Classification (NCBI taxonomy): domain Eukaryota; kingdom Metazoa; phylum Chordata; class Cladistia; order Polypteriformes; family Polypteridae; genus Erpetoichthys; species Erpetoichthys calabaricus. The sequence continues at coordinate 111,731,440 of NC_041401.2, forward strand.
GATATTTTATATAATCTAAAACTAGAAAAAATCTAATTGTCTTTATGTGGAAATTGCAGATTTCATTGGAATGTGGCAAGATATTATTAATGTTATTGTACCACAAATAAACTTGGTTGAGCTCATGCTTGTGCCTCTGCTAATTTCCTATTTTTTTAATTAATAAGAGGCTGGATAACAAGGTTGTATTCCCCTTTCTCTTTTTTTTTTTCATCTTATTTCAAATTTGCTCAGTAGGTTTGGGTAAGAGTACAGATATGAGTGTTGTTTATGATTACACAGTTTAATTGTTTCTGACTTTTAAAATCTTGTAAGTTTGTTTTTGGAAACTTATGTTTGAATGTCATTTAACTTCTTTAATGTATTCACATAGAATAAGTAAAGATTAAAATGTAAACCACACACACATTCTAGCTATACAATTAAACTTTAAAGAATGAAATCTTTAATATTCTGCACAACCCGTGACCAAGACTGACTTATTTGCACCATCTATAAGTCTGCATTATCATACTGTATATCTGTATTTCAGTTACTTGTGTTGTCTTACAACATAATCATTGCAATTGAATTTAAGGAAATAATAATTTAACTGCGTGCTTTGCAATTTCCCTAAAATAAGTATACATTGTTGCTTGTAATTTCACTTTGGAAACTCAGCGCAAAAACACATAACTTATATTCCTTTAAACTTGACTTCTGATGCTGTTTAGTCATTTTATTGTAGAAATAAGGAAAGCAACTATGACATTAATGACTGTCTGAATTTTTTTTTTTTCTTTACCAGGGTGGAGTTATTCATGTACGAATCACCCTGGGATGTATGAACAGGTAATCTGAAGTAAATACTTTCAGAATCAACAGAAATTGTTTAATGTAATTTTAAAATAAATTTCCCAGGGCTCTGCTTGTAGTCTGTTTCTCCTTGAAAATTCTACTGTACCTCAGGGACTTTTTCACACCGGGATTTTTGTTCACATCAAACTCTAAATCACGTAGGGGATGGGTGTTGGTTGTTGATTATGATTTACTACACTTTAATTTACACTAATGTCTGGAGTACTGCAATGGTCAATATTTTGATTGAAATGTGTTTTACTTACTGTAGCGTGACCAATAAATTCAATAAAACTAAATGGAAAGAAGTAAATATCTAGGGAAAGTTAACCTGGGAGTTTCCTAATATGTATGTATTAAAAAAATAAAAATGAAAAATATTAGGACCCAAGCAAAGGAAAACAAACCATTTGGGCTGCAGTGACAATCATTAAATGCATTGTCCTGGTCAGCAACTTTCCATATTACAATAAAATGTACTTTTTATATCGCACCCTTCAAAGACCACACATGACATTATTTATACTACAGTACTACAGTCGTCTGCTAGGATTAAACAACTGGCTGCAGGGCTTCTGCAAGAATCAAGACATCGGGTTCATCAACAACTGGGACCTCTTTTGGGAAAGACCGCATTTTTTCAAGCGAGATGGCCTGCATCCGAACAGTTTCGGCGCCCGGGTCCTCTCCGAAAACATATCTAAGGTAATTCGTTTATCTTGATTATGTATCTCTGCTTTAACCCCTTCCGAAATGCTACTGCTGTACTTGGACATGATAATTGTTTAATAAAATCTTCCATAAAAGTGCACAACATAAATATTGTAATAACCAATCTCAATGCACGTAGAAAATCTAGGCAATACGGCATAAACACCAATAATTTAATTAAAGTTACTACTTTAGATGAACAATGTATTAAAACTATAAAAACAGATTATAGATTAAACAAAAAATACACACACTAATAAAAATAACTTAGTTCCTGTTCCAAATATCAATAACGCACATAGTATTCATCTCTGCCCCTCTGAAACATTAAATATGGCACTATTAAATGTTAGAGCTTTAACTAACAAGACGTCTTTTATCAATGATCTTATTAGTGATAAAATGAATAGACTTTATTGCACTAAGTGAAACGTGGTTTTAGCTCAGATGGTGCAGCTGTTTTAATCGAATCTGCGCCTCCGGATTACAGTTTTACTCGTGCAGATCGCCAAGGAAAGAGAGGTGGCGGACTAGCAAACATTTACTCAAGCCGGTTAAAATGTAAAGATGTCAGTTTTGGTAAATTCGAGTCCTTTGAGTATCTTGCCATTGTCATTCATGGAGATTCTCACGTTCTAGTATTATCCGTGTACAGACCTCCTAAATTCAACGCGTCTTTCTTTGAGGAATTCTCTGACTTAATGTCAATTTTAATTACGAACTATGACACACTCTTAATAGTCGGCGACTTTAATTTTCATTTAGATAATCAGTGTGACCATAAAGTAAAAGAATTTATGAACCTCCTGGACTCTTTTGATTTGAGACAAGCTCGTTAATCAGCCTACACATAAAGCAGGTCATACGTTAGACTTAGTGATTACTAAAGGACTAAAAGTTGATATAAAGCAGGTCATTGATACGGGTCTATCAGACCATTTTCTTCTACTTTTTAATAAAGAAATAATGATAGAAAACACTCATGAGAAGCATATTGTTAAAAAACGCTTCTTTGACTCATCAGCAGCTTTAAAACTTACAAACATTCTAAGCAATCAGTCCGTTTATAGTGCCAACTATAATAGCAAGGATAATGTAAATAGTAAGGTGGAAAGATTTAATACTAAGGTGAGAGCTGCTGTTGACAAAGTTGCACCTGAAAAGACAGTTAAAAAATTTTCTAGCATTGTTATACCATGGAAGACCCAAAGAGTGTCTGATTTAAAGAGAACATGCCGTAGAGCTGAGCGTAAATGGAGGAAGACTAAACTAACTATCCACTATGAAATATTAAAAGTTAAAATAACAGAATACAATAACACAGTCCGTCTTGAGAGGCGCTGCAATTTCTCTAAGATTATAAATAACAATGCTAGTAATCCCAGAGTCTTATTCTCAACGATTGATCGTCTGCTAAACCCAAGTAACTCAAAGGAATGCATCCTAAGTACTTCCAGTAAAACCTGTGAGGCTATCACTGTATTTTTCAATCAAAAAATTAATGATATTAGAAATAACATAGTATATCTCCCCAACACTAAGGATCCTCCTAAACCCCAGTATTCCGTTATAAACAAACTAAACTCTTTCACTAGGATAGATTTACCTGATTTACATAAAATAATTTCTCAAATGAAACCCTCCACCTGTGCCCTTGACCCAATACCAACAAATTTTTTCAAAGAAGTATCGGGCGTGCTAATTGATAATGTTCTTGACATAGTAAATTCGTCATTAGAAACAGGGGTCTTCCCAGACTGTCTTAAGACTGCTGTAGTTAAACCCCTACTTAAGAAAAATAATCTCGACCCCTCTGCTCTTGAAAATTATAGACCCATCTCTAACCTGCCTTTCTTAAGTAAAATTCTAGAGAAGGCAGTCATTATGCAGTTAAATGAGCACCTCAATAAACATGCTATTCTTGATAAATTTCAGTCAGGTTTTAGAACAAATCACAGCACAGAAACTGCACTCGTTAACGTAGTAAATGATTTGCGGGTAAATGCAGACAGAGACCATTTATCTGTTCTCATCCTCTTAGATCTGAGTGCCGCATTTGACACCATTAATCATAATATTCTTAGAAATCGCCTTAGTCAATGGGTGGGCCTCTCTGGCAGCGTCTTAAATTGGTTTGAATCCTACCTGGCAGGGAGAAAATTCTTTGTTAGTTGTGGTAATTACAATTCAAAGACACATGATATTCTATATGGTGTTTCACAAGGATCTATCCTGGGTCCGCTGCTCTTCTTAATCTACATGCTTCCATTAGGTCAGATTATCTCAGGGCACAACGTGAGATGCTGATGACACACAGCTGTATTTATCAATTGCACCTGATGACCCCGAATCTCTTGATTCACTAACACAATGTCTGACTTGTATCTCAGAATGGATGAATAGTAACTTTCTCAAATTAAATAAAGAGAAAACCGAAATCTTAGTGATTGGCAATAATGGATACAATGAGGCTATTAGAAATAAACTGAACGCATTAGGATTAAAAGTCAAAACGGAGGTAAAAAGTTTAGGGGCAACCGTTGACTGAAATCTAAATTTTAAATCGCATATTAATCAGATCACTAGGACAGCATTTTTTCACTTAAGAAACATAGCAAAAGTTAGACCTCTTATATCATTGAAAGATGCAGAGAAATTAGTTCACGCATTTGTTTTCAGTCGACTAGATTACTGTAACACACTCCTCTCAGGACTACCCAAAAAAGACATAAATCGTTTGCAACTAGTGCAGAATGCAGCTGCTAGAATCCTTACCAGGAAAAGAAAATACGAGCACATTTCTCCAGTTTTGATGTCATTACACTGGTTACCTTTGTCATTCAGGATTGACTTTAAAATTCTACTTATGGCTTATAAAGCCTTAAATAATCTCACCCCATCTTATATATCAGAATGTCTGACACCTTATATTCCAAATCGCAACCTCAGATCCTCAACTGAGTGTCTCCTTAGAATTTCAAGAGCAAAACTTAAAAGAAGTGGTGAGGCGGCCTCCCAGTAGGAATTCACCAGGCTAATACAGTGGAGCACTTTAAAAAAACTGCTGAAAACACATTACTTTAACATGGCCATCTCATAACTTCACTGTAATTTAAATCCTGATGCTCTGTATATCCAATTCATTATAATAACTATTCATTCAAAATCTGTACTAACCCCTACACTCTTTTCTGTTTCTTTTTCCGGTGCCCTTTTGGTGGTGGCACAACTACTCAATGCACCATGATGTTCCAACAATGATGGATGGATTAAAAGCCAGAAGTCTGTATGACCATCAGCATCAAGTGACTCCGTGAGAACCCTAACTACAAAGAGGACTATTTCATTTATGTTAGGTAGAATGCCCAGAGGGGACTGGGCGGTCTCGTGGCCTGGAACCCCTACAGATTTTATTTTTTTTCTGTCCACCCTGGCCATCAATGTTAACTAATGTTGTCTTATTTTAATTTCTTATTTTGTCCTTTATTTTTCTTTTCTTCATTATGTAAAGCACTTTGAGCTACTTTTTGTATGAAAATGTGCTATATAAATAAATGTTGTTGTTGTTATAGAGTAATAATGAATATAATTCAGCATGGCATGTAACACAAAATCATTTAGCTTCTGGTAAATTACAAAAACAAAATTAAAAAATAGGTCTATATTTTTGTACAGTGGAAGACACATAAAGGGTTATTGTACCCATAGGATGTCCCATTTAATGCAAAAAAGAAATAACATTATAATGCCTAAAGTAACAGAAATTCAGTTGTAACATTGTGACTACTCCTCTTGTATAGCTGTCCTAATGAGGCATCATCCCTCTTAGGTAGCCATCTCCCAAAAGAACCCTTACTTCATGTACTTCTTAAATAACGAACAGCCAGGGAGGTAGAGTCAGGTGTCAAAGAGGTTTTGCAGAAGTGACGTAATTGGTCCTTGTGAACGACCTCCATCATGTTAAAGGTGGAAGTGAGAAATGTGTTACTGTCTGTGTGCTACACTATTCCCTCTATTACTTACTCAACAAAACATTAGATGCTCCCTTAGCCCTCATGTGTGACTGGGGGCATGATGGAATTTAGCTACACCATAGCCTGACGCTTATATTCTTAAAAATGTGATTGTGCAGACTCTTTGTCCACCCCAACGACAAAGGTTTGGTAATTAGGTACTTCCTGAAATGTGGTTATGTTCATCTTCCACTATTCTGAAGTAAATATGGAGCAGACTAAAAAAGTTTTGTTGAATAAGTTAGAACATATACACATTTACATGATACTTCATCACTACACTACAAAGACAATCAGATGACAACCAATTGGTGGAATGAAATTTTCAAAAACATCAGTTTTGAAGTCAGTGAATGTATGAAAAAGGAGGAAACTGTGGCGGACAGATATATTCACCTATGGAAGGTAATCATTTGCTTTTCTTCTTTGCTAAAAACACCACCAACTCACGTTCAGACATGTATGTGTAGAGCGACCCAGAAGTATAAACTGCTTTCAACAGCATAGCCTACAGCGTAGGCTTGACACAGAAGTATAAATCAGCGTTTAGAAAGACAGCTTAATATAAAACTGTGTTTAGCTCACAAAATTATGCGTATTCTATTGATACTTCAATATCAATAAAGGTAAAATAATAATGATAAAGATAATCTGGGGTTTTGGTCAAAAAATGTTGAAGATACTACAGTACAATATCAGACAGGTGCACACTGTAGTCTAGAGATGATGTATTCCTAATTACTGGTCATTGTCAATTCCTTAGCAGCAGCATTCTGATGTTGCTTAATACCTTGAAGTAGGAAAGCTTTATAAAAGTGCATTGCAGTAATCATTTTCAGAAGTGCTTAAAATAGGAAGAAATTTGTAAATAAGCGGAAGAAACGTCCACGGTAATGTTCTAGAAATAGAAAAGACAATTCAATTGGTATGGCGATGTTATTTTCTAAACACATATTTGCTTGAAAATTACTACAACTATAGTGACTGTAAATGACAGAAAATGTTTTCAGGAATTAAGATCCTTAAGGGATAAGGCAAGCTTTTCAAATTAAACCGAAGGCTATTTTTATTATACTCAGTGTCTGCATGATCCACTTACGTGTGGCCACTGACTATCTCTGCAGCACTGGCCATGATTCAGGAAATAGTCCTGCAAGGAGTGACAGTCCATTGGTGAGTATTCTTAAGCACAAACCCTCACAGGGTGTAAAAAAGCAAACCAAGAGTGCAGAGATCAAGCAGCTACCAGATGTGGGATTAAGTCAACCACTGTCTCAGGCAATAGTGATAGGAAAAGAGAGAAGGAAAGATAAGAACTACATGAATTATGAGTTTTGGCTTTAAATATTTGTATACGGATAATGGTATGGTGGAGATTGTACTACTTACAGGTTGATATTCGTAGATTGTTTATACATGCTTTGTTTTTTTGTGAGTAATTCTGGTTCCCTCCATATTCCTAATATTTGTGTTTTGTGAGCCTAAACTGGACTGATGAGAATGTAGCTCTTTGCATAAATATGTTTTGCTTTGGATTTGATTTAACTGATCATGAGATAAAAAAGACTAAATGGCTGAAAGGAAATATTGCTATAAATTTAAAATTGTATTAAAATTGTTTTTTCTTCATTTATACTAAGATTGAACAATGTAAAATAATTAGCTAATAGTAACAATACAGATAATGATGCAATGACTGTAAGTATTTCCTCATCACATTAAGTGAATAAATTGTAAAATAGTACATAAAGCAAATTAGTTAATAGTCAGAAAGATAACATAAAATTAAAGCTAAAGGAGAAAAAACTAAACAAAGGTAGGTGCCAAACCTAACATTTACAGGGTGTTTTTACACTTTCTAAGGCTTGAGGATATGTATCTTTGAGGAGTGCCTTTGGACTCATGTCTATAAAATAAGCAGTTCGTCATTAAAAGGGCACTACAGAAAGCTCTGGGTATTCATCCCTACTGACTACAATAAGAAGGCAAATCGAAGTTCTAACCATGAACAAAATCATCGTCTATGAGCACCAAAACTTCCAGGGGATGAGCAGGGAGTTCACCAAAACTGTTCCAAGTCTAATTGATGAAAACTTCAATGACTGCATTTCATCCTTAATGATAATTGGTGCCCCTTGGGTAGCTTATGAGCATCCTAACTTCAAAGGCCGGCCGTTTGCCTACGAGGAAGGGCAGTATGCCAATGCTGAATGGAATGATGCATATTCTTCCTTGCAAATCATCACTGACAACCTTGACGACCCTTTGATCACTTTATATGAACATGCTAATTACGGTGGAAGAAAGAAAGATGTCACTCTTGAAACAAACCTCCTCTTTTCTGACTTCAATGACACTGCCTCGTCCCATATTGTGCATAGAGGAGTCTGGGTCCTGTATGAACACGGAGACCGTGGAGGCCGGCAAATCATTGCTCGAGCAGGGGAAAAGGTGGCAAACTACGGTGATCTCGGTTTCAATGATCAGCTCTCCTCACTTCGTCCACTGAAGTATGGTTCCCCTACTGTGAAAGCCAAAATTCAGTGGGAGAAAATGGTCAAGGAGTCGGAGAATAATGTGAAGATCGATGAGCTGGTCGGAGTAAACCGATCTGACACTGAGCAGTCGTTTTCTTCCACTGCCACCAAAGAATATGAAACCTATGTCAGCCAGAGCATCTCCTTCAGCAACTCCACCATAATTACTGTTGGTAGTAAATTCTCCCTTGATATCGTGCCTGGTGTAGGAATGGAGACCAGCATCTCGGCTTCCAACACCTTCACTGTTCAAAAAGGAAAAACTGAATCTTCAACTTCAAGAGAGAAGACTCTAATCAACCTACCTGTCAAAATCCCTCCACATACAGAATTAACAGTTAGTGTTATGAGAAAAGAAATGTCTGTGAGGGTGCCAGTAGAGTTTACTGTCACTCGAGGTAATAACACTAAAATAGAATACGGGGAATACCGGTGCAGCTCGGGGAGCTCTGTGCATGCTGAGTATTCGTCTAAACATGTGTAATGAAATAGAGAAACGAAGATAAGGAAATGCTAATCATATTCGGCCAATAATTGAAATGTAAACTGGGATTTGTTTTTAGTTTTTTTACTAACCTCTCCCAGTAGTTAGTACTGCAGAATCAATAAAATTTGAAAATAATTAAACTGTTGTGTTTTTGCTATTTTTTGTGTTAAAGGTTACTTTAAGAATTGGGCCAACATATTCTGTATTAGTTTTTAATGGGGTGTAATTAATTACATATAAAAGTAACATAAAAGATACTTCTACATCTTCATAAGTTGCTGTGTTTTCATTTGTTATGACAGCTCTTTTGAATTGAGGTTAGTCCTCAGTATTCAGACTTTAATATAAAATTCTTGCTTCTTTGCCCTGGGTGAGCACAGCAATGCAAAGGGCAACACTACCACCTCATGGCGCTTGTGTCCTGGTTTACTACTCACCTGCAGAACTTTTAACATGGAGTTTGTATGTTTTCCTCATGTTGACGTGCATTGCACATTCTAAAAACATACAATTAACTTGAAAGGCAAATATAATTTGGCTTGACGTGTGTTTGTGTGTGTGTGTGTTTGTGTGTGTGTGCATATTCCAAAATGAATAGGAGATAAAAATGTCCATTTCTGTCTGTCAGATTATGCCAGCTATTACTGATTTGCCAACTAAATGCAAAAAAAACATGGATATTGGTAATAAAGAGCTTTAAAAAGTACTTGCCTGAGTTAGTTTTCTGCATTATTATATGTTCTCAAAGACAAAGAACCATGTTAGCACAGTGGCAGTGCTGCTGCCTCACAATAGGGAGACCAGGGTTTGCATCCTGGGTCCCCCCTGCATGGTGTTTGCATGTTTTCCCCGTGTCTGCATGGGTTTGCTCCAGTTTTCTACCACTGTCGAGAGACATGCAGGTTAGGTGAATTGAAAACAGTAAATGAGCCCTAGTGTGTGCTTAGTGTGTGTTTGCCCTGCGATGGACTGGCACCCCATCCTGGGCTTGTTCCTGCCTTACGTGCTGGGATAGGCTCCAGCGCACCCTTATGAACGTGGTCTGGATTAAGCAGGTTAGAAAATGAGGTGGAAAAAGGGACCAAAATCTAACTCTAATGATCAAGAAATACTTCGATTTGATTCTTTCATAAATAAGTTAAGAAAGTTTACAATACCAGATTTCCGATATGAAAATTTTATGGTATCCTTACTTCACAATACTGTTCAAAGACCTTTAACAGCAATAAGTTTCCATCCATCATTTTAATCCAGTTATCTAGGACAGGTTTACAGGGAAGCTGAAGCCCATCCCAACAAGCACAGGGCAAAAGGCAGTTAAAATCCCTGGAGAGGGCATCCACCCCTCATAGGGTCAATACACACAGACACAGCAATGTTAATTCACCCAAACTGCATGTCTGTGAACTGGTTTTGATGGCAAAAAATGAAGAGGAATTAAAGGAGAGAATACTGAAATGAAAATCTAAGTTTGGAAGAGAAAGGCCCCAAAGTAAATGCAGGAAAGCCCAAGGTGAGGGAGGTATGGTATAGGTGGGTGAATGACAAAGCGACATGTGTGGTAAAGGTGTTGGGAGAAACAGGATCCAATGTACCATTGTCGTAAGATGGTGTTTTGAAGATGAGTCAGCAGAAGGTGTGCAAGAAGGGTGCAGAATGCTGATGTGGTAAGTATAAATGTAGATCTCGGCAACTGAGTTATTTTTGGAAAAAGTAGAATATTTCTGCTTTTTATTTAATAATAATGTGACTGGTGTCTGGGTCCTACTTATAGGTAATCTAACCTAAACACAGTGAAAAGATCCAATTATGCCACCCAGTTTTATTAAGACTCTGGGAACTCTTGAAATTATTTTAAAAGGCTAAAAGGCATAAACAATAAAAATTTTAAACCAAATCTTAACATTAGGGACCTTTATAATTTATGACACTACACAGGTTTCTTTAAATTGGGTGATGAGTAAACTATGGTAACAGACAATCTAAAATACAACAAGAAGATAAAAGTAGATACGAGTCTAAAAATACCAGGAGCAAAAACCTTTTAAAAAGAGAGCACACAGTCCACACTCTAAAAGTCCATTAAACATAGCAGGGGATGATACAACCTTTGGTGGTGCAAAGTCCAGGTTGTGTGTTATGTTCCTGCACAATGTTTGCATAACTGTAATAGCAAGGGTTAGAGGTGCATGGGAGAAATTCAGGGAGTTGTCCACAATTGTAACTTCTAACGGAAGGGACAAGTTTATGAAAATTGAATTAGGGGTTGTTGGTTCTATTGGACATAAATGTGGCCTATGAAAGCAGAACATGAAGTAACGCTGGAAAGAACAAAGATTAGAATGATCATGTAAATGTGCGGAGTGTCACTGAGTTAGAAGAAGATGAATACTGAGTTGACAGAAAGACCTGATGAAGAGGCAGTAGATGTTGTGCTGAGGAGAAACCATCCATCATAATTTGGGTGGGTGGATTGGAAGCCAGAGGATAACTAAGTGAAATGGTGCACCAAGATGGAGGTGGAAGGGATGAGATCCAGAGGGAGGCTGAAGAAGACCTTGCTGGAGGATGTATCAAAAGATATGAAAAGCATGGGACTCACCCAAAGGAATGCCCAGGACCACAGAGAGTGGAGGAAAAAAATTTTAAGAAGCAATTACCTCACCTGTTTAAAAATGGAAAATGGCCGTTAAATCTGTGATGATTATGATGATGATGATATTCACAGAGGATAAAAAACTGTTCTGTTCACTATCTCCAATGCTATTTGCAATTGCTATCAAATAGCCAGCTGTTTTTCTACAGCAAAACAAAGAAATAAAGGGAATTTTAAGGGAAGGAATGGAACAATTTAATATCTCGCTTTGTAGGCATTATGATTCTGTTCATCAGTAACCCAAAAGTATCATTACTGATCTTAAGAAATGTACTAAATGACTTTTATAAGATCTCCAGATTTAAATTTATGGACCATGCAAAGAGGAAGACACCACTGAATATGCATCTGCCTGACTGAATCTGGAAAGAAACTCTTGTAAGAAGTCCTCACTGTAGGCTCTACTCTGTGCTCCGGTCATGAGTAATTTTTGCCACTATGCCACTGATCAGTCTGTTATTCACTCACTCAGTAAGCTTATGTAGAAGACACTTTAAGGAAAACACACTGCTGTGTCTTTGAACCCCTTGTCTGCTATACAGTAGTTAAGACATTAGACTTCTCATCTCTATATTTGTAATGTGTCTAGTGAAATTATATTTTATATAATCTAATAGTAGAGAAAATCTAATTGTCTTTATGTGGAAATTGCAGAGTTCTTTAGAATTTGGAAAGAAATTATTAATGTGATTGTACCACAAATAAACTTGGGTGAGTTCATGCTTGTGTCTCTGCTAAACTCCTATTGTTATAATTATTAACAGGCAGATAACACAGTTGTCCTCCCCTTTCTCTTTTTTTCTCATCTTATGCCAATTTGCTCAATAGGTTTGGGTAAGAGTATGGATTGAATTGTTGTTTATGATTACACACTTCATTGTTTCAGGCTTTGAAAATCTTGTAAGTTCGGTTTTTAGAAACTTATTTTTGAATGTCATTTGACTTCTGTAATTGATTCACATAGAACAAATAAAGATTAAAATTTAAACCATACACACATTCTAGCTATGCAATTAGACTTTAAAGAATGAAATCTTTAATATTCTACACAACCCCTGACCAAGACTGAATTATTTGCACCATCAATAAGTCTGTATTATCATACTGTATATCTGTATTGTCTGACAACATAATCATTTCCAACTGAATTTAAGGAAATAATAATTTAACTAGTGGGCTGGTGCCCTGCCCGGGGTTTGTTTCCTGTCTTGTGCCCTGTATTGGCTGTTGTTGGCTCCTGTAGACCCCCGTGACCCTGTAGTTAGGATATAGCAGGCTGAATAATGGATGGATGGATGGATAATTTAACTGCAAGCGTTGCAATTTCCCTAAAATAGGTATACATTGTTGCTTGTAATTTCACCTTGATAACTCAGTGTAAAAACACTTAACTTTTATTCCTTTAAACTTGACTTCTGATGCTGTTTAGTCATTTTATTGTAGAAATAAGGAAAGCAACTATGACGTTAATGGCTGTCTGAATCTTATTTTTTTACCTGGGTGGAGTTATTCAGGTGCGAATCACCCTGGGATTAATGAAGAGGTAATCTGAAGTTATTACTTTCAGAATCTACAAAAATTGTTTAATGTTCCTCTAAAATAAACTGCCCAAGTCTCTGCCTGTAGTCTGTTTCTCCTTGAAAGTTCTACTGTACCTGAGGGTCTATTTCACACTGGGATTTCTGTTCACGTCACACTCTAAATTACGTAGGGGATGGGTGTTGTTTGTTGCATATGATTTACTACACTTTAATTTATACAGTGATGTCTGGAGTATTGTAACCCAGCCACAGGGGATGCACAAACCAGTGTGTTTCTTCATGCCGGTCCCAAGCCCGGATAAATGGGAAGGGTTATGTCAGGAAGGGGATCCGGTGTAAAATTTTGCCAAATTAATATGCGGACAACAATACAAATTTCCATGCTGGATCAGTCGAGCCCCGGGTTAACAACGACCGGCACCAGTACTGTTAGCCAACAGGGTGCTGGCGGAAATTGGGCTACTGTTGGCCAAAGAAGAAGGAGAAGAAGAGGGGGGAGACGTGTCAGAGGCAGGAGGAGAGGACGAAAGTAAAGAGAGTGGAACTGAGGGTAGGAACTTTGAAATGTTGGCAGTATGACTGGTAAGGGGAGATAGTTAGCTGATGTGATGGAGAGAAGGAAGGTTGATATATTGTGCGTGCAAGAGACTACATGAAAGGGGAGTAAGGCCAGGTGGATTCAACCATCTATCATGGTGTGGATGGGAGTAGAAATGGGGTAGGAGTCATTCTGAAGGAACAGTATGTCAAGTGTTTTGAAGGTGTAAAGAGTGTCAGGCAGAGAAATGATTATGAAGCTGGAAATTGGAGGTGTGATGATGAATATTGTTAGTGCATATGAACCGCAAGTTGGGTGTGCAATGGGTGAGAAAGAAAAATTTTGGAGTGAGTTAGATGAAGTGATGAACAATGTACCCAAGGGACAGAAAGTGGTGATTGGAGCGGATTTCAATGGGCATGTTGGTGAAGGGAACAGTGGAGATGAGGAGGTGATGGGTAGGTATGGTATCAAGGAGAGGAATGAAGAAGGTCAGAGGATAGTGGATTTTGCCAAAAGGATGGACATGGCTGTGGTGAATACATATTTTAAGAAGAGGGAGGAACATAGGGTTACGTACAAGAGTGGAGGAAGATGCACACAGGTAGATTACAAGTGGGATAGTCAGAGAGATGCAGAAAGTAGACAAGAGTACAAGGAGATAAGACGCAAGGTGAAGAGAGAGGTGGCGAAGGCTACAGAAAAGGCAAATGATGAGTTCTATGAGAGGTTGGACACTAAGTAGGGAGAAAAGGACCTGTACCGATGGGCTAGACAGAGGGACCGAGCTGGGAAAGATGTACAGCATGTTAGGGTGATAATGGATAAAGATGGAAACGTACTGACAAGCGAGGAGAGTGTATTGAGCAGATGGAAGGAGTACTTTGAGAGGCTGATGAATGAAGAGACCGAGAGAGAGAAGAGGTTGGATGATGTGGAGATAGTGAATCAGGAAGTGCAATGGATTAGCAAGGAGGAAGTAAGGACAGCTATGAAGAGGATGAAAAATGGAAAGGACATTTTCCAGGTGACATACCTATGGATGCATGGAGGTGTTTAGGAGAGATGGCAGTGGAGTTTTTAACAAGATTGCTTAAAGGAATCTTGGAAAGTGAGAGGATTCCTGAGGAGTGGAGAAGAAGTGTACTGGTGCCGATATTTAAGAATAAGGGAGATGTGCAGGACTGCAGTAACTACAGGGGAATAAAACTTATGAGTCACAGCATGAAGGTATGGGAAAGAGTAGTGGAAGCTAGGTTAAGAAGTGAGGTGATTGCAGTATGGTTTCATGCCAAGAAAGAGCACCACAGATGCAATGTTTGCTCTGAGGATGTTGATGGAGAAGTTTAGAGAAGGCCAGAAGGAGTTGCATTGCGTCTTTGTGGACCTGGAGAAAGCATATCACAGGGTGCCTCCAGAGGAGCTGTGGTATTGTATGAGGAAGTCGGGAGTGGCAGAGAAGTACGTAAGAGTTGTACAGGATATGTACGAGGGAAGTGTGACAGTGGAGAGGTCTGCGGTAGGAGTGATGGAGGCATTCAAGTTGGAGGTGGGATTACATCACGGATCGGCTCTGAGCCCTTTCTTATTTGCAATGGTGATGGACAGGTTGACAGACGAGATTAGACAGGAGTCCCCATGGACTATGATGTTTGCTGATGACATTGTGCTCTGTAGCAATAGTAGGGAGCAGGTTGAGGAGACCCTGGAGAGGTGGAGATATGCTCTAGGGAGGAGAGGAATGAAGGTCAATAGGAACAAGACAGAATATATGTGTGTAAATGAGAGGGAGGTCAGTGGAATGGTGAGGATGCAGGGAGTAGAGTTGGCAAAGGTGGATGAATTTAAATACTTGGGATCAACAGTACAGAGTAATGGGGATTGTGGAAGAAAGGTGAAAAAGAGAGTGCAGACAGGGTGGAATGGGTGGAGAAGAGTGTCAGGAGTAATTATAAATGCAAAGAATTATTATTATTATTAATTTGTGACAGACGGGTATCGGCAAGTGTGAAAGGGAAGGTCTGCAGGATGGTAGTGAGACCAGCTATGTTATATTGTTTGGAGATGGTGGCTCTGATCAGAATGCAGGAGACAGAGCTGGAGGTGGCAGAGTTAAAGATGCTAAAATTTGCACTGGGCATGACGAGGATGGATAGGATTAGAAATGAGTACATTAGAGGGTCAGCTCAAGTTGGACGGGTGGGAGACAAAGTCAGAGAGGCGAGATTGCATTGGTTTGGACATGTGCAGAGGGGAGATGCTGAGTATATTGGGAGAAGGATGCTAAGGATAGAGCTGCCAGGGAAAAAGAAAAGAGGAAGGCCTAAGCAAAGGTTTATGGATGTGGTGAGAAAGGACATGCAGGTGATGGGTGTAACAGAGCAAGATGCAGAGGACAGAAAGATATGGAAGAACATCATCCACTGTGGCAACCCCTAACGGGAGCAGCCTAAAGAAGAAGAAGAAGAAGATGTCTGGAGCATTGTAGTGGTCAATATATTGACTGAATTGTGACCTTTAAATTCAATAAAACTAAAAGAAAAGAAGTAAACCTGTGAGTTTCCTTAAATGTATGTATTAAAAAATAAAAATGAAAAATATTAGAACTAAAACAAAGGAAAATAAACCATTTGGTCAGCTGTAATAATCATTAGATGCATTGTCCTCTTCAGCAACTTTCCATATTGCAAAAAAATGTATTTTTATTTCACCTTTCACAGACCACACATAACATTATTTACAGAGTAATAATGAATATAATTTAGTGTAGCACGTAAACCAAAATCATATAGCTTCTGGTAAATTACAAAAAGAAAAACATATATATTTGCAGAGGAAGGCACTTAAAAGGTTGGTGTACCCACTGGATGTCCCATTTAATGCAAAAAAGAAATAACATTGGAATACCTAAAGTAACAAACATTTTGTTGTAACATTGTGATTACTTATCCAGTACAGCTTTCCTAATGAAGGTATCATCCCTCTTAGGTAGCCGTAACCCAAAAGAACCCTCACTTCATGCACTTCTTATATAATAGTTAGGGAGGTAGAGGTGGGTCTCCAAGAGGTTTGGCAGAAGTGACATGATTAGTCCTTGAAGACGACCTCCATGATTTTAAGTGTGGACGGAGAAATGTGTTACGGTCTGTGTGCTACACTATTTCCCTCTATTACTTACTCAACAAGACCATTAGACACTCCCCTAGCCCTCATGTGTGAATGGGGGGCATGATTGAACTTTGCATTTGCTATAAAATAAGAACATAAGAAATCTGAAAAAGAAGAGGAGACTGCTCATTTGTTTAGATAATAGCAAAGCTGTTCCTCTATCTGATCCAGATATTTCTTAAAGATTTGTCAAAGTTTCTGCATCAACTTCTTGTGTTGGTTGTTTGTAGTAGATTCCCAAAACTCTGCATTAAGAAGTGCTTCCTGGCTTCAGACTTAAATGTACTACCCCTAATTTCCACTGGTGTCTACGAGTATGTGATTCACCCTTAAGCCTGAAGACTTTGGCAGAGTAGGACATGTCCTTTAGTCCTTGTATTCATGCACAGCATCAAGTGCTGCTATTTCTTTATTGTAGCATGGTGACCACAACTACACACAATACACCAGATATGGTCTTACTAGTGCATCATATAATCTAAGCCGAATGTCACTTGATTTATATTCAGCTGTTTTTTATGATATAAGCTAATATTATATTTGCCTTTTTATTGGCTTGTGCACATTGCTATGATGATAAAACTGTTGTGTCAGTGATTGTTTCCTATAGGACAGTTTTTCCCATTTTGTTTTTATAATTGACATTCATTTTGCCCTTGTGTAGCACTTTGTGCTTTTTTCTTCCTTAAACTCTATTTTTCAATTGTTTGCCCATTTCTGAAAATTGTTCGTCTTTTTAAATTATTTTTATTACCTCTTCAGTGTTTGCCTTTTCTTCAGTTTTAGTATTATCTGTAGATTTACTAGCTACACCAAAATCTATGTCATTAATGTAAATCAGAAAAAGTAATAGTCCCAGGACAGACCCAATGAGGAACTCCACTGACAACGTCATGCCACATGGAACATTTTAATATTAGTAGTACTCGTTGTCTCCTACTGGTTCCCCAACTTGAGATTTGAAGCCTATAGTTTCCAGTTTTAGAATCAATCTTCAGTGTAGGACTGTATCAAAGACGTCTTGATGGTCTAAGTAAATTGTGTTCTGTGCTTTGTAACTATTGCGTTTGTCTGTTCAAAAAAATCTTAAAGGTTGGTTTGGCAAGATCTTCCTCTCAAAACCCATGCTGGCTGTTATTTAGAATGTTATTTTCATATAAGTACTTTGCTAATTTATTTTTATATTATAGTTTCCAAAATTATGTAGGACACAGAAATGAGACTTAATAGTCTATATTATCAGGAAACATTAAGTCTTCCTTCTTGAAGACTGCAGTCGCATTTGCAAGTTTCCATTCCTCCGGTGCTTCTCTATTCTGAAGGGAGTGTTTAAATATGCCTGGTAAGGTTTTATTGATGATGTCTTTCATTTCCTTCAGTGCAGTTGGTGAAATACTGTCACGTCCAGAGGTTTTATTAGTCTCCAATGTATCAGGGAGCTTGATTAATTCATGCTTTTCTTTTTAGTTGGCTAGATTACTGTAATGCACTTCTATAATAGGATTACATAAGAAAGACATCAATTAATACAGAACGTAGCAACAAGAATCTGAACTAGAAAAAGAAAATCTGAGCACATCTCACCAGTTTTAGTGTTGTTACATTGGTTAATCATGTCATTTAGAATTGATTTAAAATACTACTAATATTGAATAAAGTTGTTAATAATCTCGCCCCTTCCTATGTTTTGAAATTCCCGTCCTCCTACACTCCAAGTTGTAACCTTAGATCTTCTAATGGTGGTCTGATTAAAATTTTAAGAGCCAAGCTTAAAAGAAACTGCCAAGCAGCCTTATGTTCTACAAACAAAATCTGGAATACTTTACCAATAAAGATTCATCAACATTTTTAAAAACCTCTAAAAACCCATTATTTAATTTGTAACATTTTAATTGTACTTTTTGGCTTCAGTAGGAGTTTTTTCAATTTCACCTTTTTAAATTCTTTCTTGATTTCTTTCTGTACTGTCTGGTATTGTTCTGAATTATTTGACTCTTTTATAATATTCTTTTACAGTTCTTGAAAAAGAATTGTGATCCTGTTAGTTTTACAATATCAAATCATGTTGATTATGGGCAGACAATTGCTATTCAGCATAGTGCTGTGTGATCAAAGTAATATGTTTGTCATCTGATTCCTCTCATGTATTGCTATCTCTAGATATTGAAAAGAAATATGACAAGGTTGGATGGAACCATTTACATGGACTTGGCATATTAAATCATTTCTGTAAGCCCTTTAATATTTCTAGGTTTTACTACAATATATTTTACTATACCCGCTCCCATTCTTCATCTCTTCTGTGTGGCTGGAGAAAAGTAATGTGAATATGACTGTTAAGGTTGATTTATACTTCTTTGTCAAGCCTATAATGTACCTATACTGAAGCCTGTGACATAGCCAAGTCACAGCCTGACACTTATATCCTCAAAATTGTGACTTTGCAGACCATACGCAGACCCCTGGAACTCAAATTAATTGGTTTGGTAACTACATACTTCCTGAAATGCATTTATGTTCATCTTCCATTATTCTGAAGTAAATATGGAGCAGATTGAAGAATGATTTGTTGAAGAAGTTAGATAATATTCACATTTATATGATACCTCATCACTACACTACAAAGACAGTCAGATGGCAGCCAATTTGTGATGTGACATATCAGCTAACATCAGTTTGGAAGTCAGTGAAAGTATGAAAAAGGGGGAAATGTGAGGGACAGATACATTCACCTATGGAAGGACATAGATCATTGACTTTTCTTCCATTATAAAAACTCCACCAAATAGCATTCAGGTATGTGTGTGCAGCACAACACAGGACTACAAACTGCTTTCCACAGCTTAGCCTACAGCGTGGGCTTGATGCAGAAGTATAAATCAGCCTTTAGAATGACAGCTTAACATTGAATTGTGCTCTGCTCACAGAATTATGTGTATACAGTACTTCAACATCTCTGGGTGATGTTCACTTAGATGAAATTGGAAAAATCAATCATCTTTTTGAGATTGTGATCCTCATGTCACAGTAATCAAAGTCTATCCAGTTTCTATCAAAAATATATATCTCTAGCAGCCATATTTTGTATCTGACAATCCATCTGTGCTAGCTTATTCAGTAGTATGCTGTCTTTTGTTTACTAGCTATACCACTTCCAGATGAGTTTATGCTTTTTTGGGCAGCTTTTGACTAA
The DNA here is from genome assembly GCF_900747795.2 of Erpetoichthys calabaricus. NCBI lineage: Eukaryota > Metazoa > Chordata > Cladistia > Polypteriformes > Polypteridae > Erpetoichthys > Erpetoichthys calabaricus. The sequence goes on from NC_041401.2 coordinate 111,751,121, forward strand.
CAACCTAAGTGTTGGCTGCTTCACCCGGCCCACAATCAGGTGGCAGTTTCCTCATTTCTGTTTGTCAATGCACCTAACTGAATTACAACTTAAGCAACAGCCATCTTCCCTCTCTCTTGTCTGCATATTCTGCTGATGTATAATCACAACACCTTAAAGATCAGGTCCAAAAACAGTAAGACCAGGCCCAGGGTGACAGCTAGAATTCTATTTTGGTTTATTGGTACTTGATGTTATCTCTTTGATCATGCTACCTTTATATATTTTCTGAAACTTGTGCAGGGCAGCCCATTCAAGATCAGGGTTTCAGACCTTTTCAGACGTGAAAGGTTGGGAGTTGGATGATCGGCAACAGCTGTTTGTGTTACTGTGTCAGTGTACTTCAACAACTACCTTAATAGGGTGCTGTACCTCTTGTTTGTAGAAGGACTCCAAGATTTGAGTTCACCATTTATGACTACATAACAGAAAGACAATGGGTGACAGAGCTTAATGGTTGCTAAGTAGTGGACATTCTTTTAATCCTCATGAAGATTCTGTAGGGTTCATTAGAATAGTGGCATAGCCGAAGTACCCACAGCCTCCTTGAGCCTGGTGGAGCCCTCAGATCCAAAGGCTACCTCACCAGATCGCCACAAAAAATACATTTAATTTTTTGCAAAAATAATAAAACATTTTGTGCATTTGGGCCAAAGAAAACAGTGAAAAACTGGTGTGTCATGTCTTGTGACATTACAGGCAACAGATATGAACACAATAAAATCTGTATAAGTCAGACAGCAGACAACAAAGAGCTCCATCATGATAAAAAAAGAAAATAAATACGCTCTGCCCAAATCAAGAAACTGGAACAACAGGCTTTTGACAAACAACCCAAGATAACATCTATGCTTAAAGCATCAGTGGAAGAGGGAATGGGCGAATTGCTGTCCGTGTCATAAACAGGGATAAATTCAATCAAACCAAGAGCACTGATGTTTTGTTTTTTGTTTCTCTGCCTTGCCATCCTGCACTGAAATGATGTGATATGGAGCAGCAACAAGCATCTTTTAGTATATAGCTGTTGACTAAATTGTTTTATTTATTTTGTGCATGTGGGACACATTCTGGATAGAAAGATTTGGATCAGTCACAAAATTTATCAGAGCAATCAAGAAAAAAAAACAAAAAAACAGTGGCAAGACAAAAATCAGGATAAGTCATTATCAACGTTAGTCTGAACATTGCTTTAAAGACTCATGCTTTTTTGGACAATGGCTGTTTTATGTCAACAGCAACATCCAAAAAAACAAAGTTAAATGGGTGAAGATGCTAAATATAAGAATGTTAAATTAGGGTTATATTGTAAATGTTTTTTGTCAGGAAGAGGAACCACCTCTGTTATTGTGGGTGGGAGGCCACAGATTCTGCACTAGACCACAACATGGGAGTATGCTTCACCAATTTCATGTGTTTTACGGACTTGGAAAAGTCATACAACTGCATCTCTCAGGATGTCCTTTGGGGTGCTTCTGGAGTTGTGGAGTACCAGGCTTGCTGTGGCAGGCTGTTCAGTCCCTGTTTAACAAGAGCAAAGGCTTTGTGTGCATTGCTAGGAGTAAGTCAGACTCATTCTTGGTGGGTGTGGGACTCTGTCATGGCTGCCCTCTGTCACTGATTCTGTTTATAATTCTTATGGAGAGAATTTTCAGGTTCGACCACGGAGTGGAGGGTGTCCTGTTTAGAGCCCTCAGAATTGTACCTCTGCTTTTTTCTGATCATATGGTCCTGCTGACTTCCTTGGGCTGTGACATGCACTGAGGCGGTCTGTGTGAAGAGCATCAGCACCTCCAAGTTTGAAGTCATAATTCTCAATCTTTGCTGTGGAAAATGGATGGAGTGCTTGCTCTCTCCGGGTTAGGTGTGAGGTGCTACCTCAAGTGAAAGATTTTTAATATGTCAGTGTCTTGTTCACAAGTGAGGGAAGAAGGGAGCAGGAGATCGACAGGTAAATTTAAGCAGCATCCAGATGTTCTACTGGTCAGTCATGGTGAAAACAGAGTTGAGCCGAAAGGCGAAAATCTACATTTCTGCCCACACCTATGGTCACAAGCTTTGGATAGTGACTGAAATGAGATTCTCTTGTAAAGTGTCTGCACTCAGCCTCAGAGGAGCTCAAAATAGAGCTGCTGTGGCTTTGCATTAAAAAGCCAGTTCAGGTGGCCCGGGCATCTGGTTAGAAGGCCTTCTATATGAAGTATTTTGGGCATTTTCAATATCCAGGTCATTGCAATATATAAATGTATGCACATACTAACCACAATCTGAAAAGATGCAACATGTGTTATAAATGAAATAATAAAGGAAATATTGATATTTCATAAAAACTTTCTCAGCATTAATTAGATTGGCTAATTGGTCGGCAGATTGTGTATGTCAGCGTGGCTATGAATGATACTTTTTCTTCACTGAAAATCATCACTGACAACCTTGATGATCCTCTGAAATCCATTTATGAACAGGTTAATTACGTAGGAAAAAGGAAAGACATCGCTACTGAAATGAACCTCTACTTTGGTGACTTCATTGACAAAACCTCATCCCAAACTGTGCACAGAGGAGCCTGGGTCCTGTATGACCACATGGACCACAGATCATCGCTTATCCAGGGGAAAGAGTGTCCAACTACTGCAACTTCGGTTTCAATGATCAGCTTTCCTTCCTTTGTCTGCTGCAGCATGGCTCCCTGAGAGTGAAAGCCAAAATTCAGTGGGAGAAAATGATCAGGGAATTGGACAGGAATATGAAGATCGACAAGCCGGTTGGCATAAATCGATCAGACACTGAGCAGTCCATTTCTTCCACTGCCACCAAAGAATATGAAACCTACATCAACCAGAGCATCATCTTCAGTAACACCACCACAATTACCAGTGGAGCTACATATCATGCCTGGTGTAGGAACAGAGACCAGCATCTCAGTTTCCAACACCTTCACTGTGGAAAAAGGGAAAACCGAGTCCATAACTTCAACAGAAAAGAATGAACTCACCCTCTCTGTCAAAATCCCTCCACATAACAGAACTGACTGTAAATGGCATGAGAGAAGAAATGTCTGTGAGGGTGCTGGTAGAGTTTACTGTCACTAAAATACAATATGGGGAACACTGGTGCAGGCTGGAGACTGCAGTGCATGCTCAATATTCATATAAACAGCTGAAACAGACAAGCAGAAATAAAGAAATGCTAACCATATCCGTAAATCAAAGTTTAAAATCCATTTAAAGGGCTAAAAATTTAAATGTTAACTGAGATTTTTTTTGCTGTTTACAGTTTATATAAATTTCAGTAATTGAAAAAGTTGAAATGATTTCTACCTGCAGAACCAATAAAACCTGAAAATAACTTTTTGTATTTCTGCCATTTTGTTTGTTAAAGGTTACTTTCAGATATGGACAAATACATTCTATATTATTTTTGATTATAAAAGTAACATGAAAGCTACTTCTACATCTTCTCCTATATGTTTTTATATATAATGAGAGCTCTAATGATTGCAGATTAGTCCTCATTATTCAGACTTTACTTTTAAAAGCTTGCTTCCTTGGCATGAATCAGCAGAGCAATGCAAAGGGCAGCACTGCCACCTTATGGCGCTCGTGTCCTGGTTTACTAATCACCTGCAGAACTTTCTGAATGGAGTTTCTATGTTCTCTTCTTGCTGATGTGCCTTGCATAATTTAAGAACATAGAATTAATTTGAAAACAAATGTCATTTGGCTTGATGTGTGTGTGTGTGCATGTAGATATGTGTGTGTGTGTGTGTCTGTGTGCATACCCCCAAATAAACTTGTCTCTCATTTAGGGTTCTCTCCAGTTAAGTAATAGGCTGATCTGAACAAAAGAAAATAAAAATGGCTATTTCTGTCAGTGAGATTTTGCCCATTAGGTGAATTGGCAAGGCCTAATTAGCCCTAGTGTGTGTTTGGTGTGCGTGTTTGCCCTGCGATGGACTGGCACCCCGTCCAGGGTATATACCTGCCTTGCGTGCTGGGATAGGCTCCAGCACACCCCAGTGACCCTAGTTTGAATTTAGTAGGTTTGAAAATGAAATGAAAAATGAAGGAATCAAAATCTAATATTAGATGAACTGACCTCAAGTGATCAAAATCAAATTAAATTAAAATGTATTTATAAAGCACAATTTTAAAACATCATAAGTGAAAACTAATGTGCTGTACAATAAAATCAAAAAATATCAATAATAAATCAGTAAACAAAGTACAAAAATTGCATAAATACTAAACAAATAAGTTAAAAGAACCGATAAGAAGATAAACAATTTACAGAAAAACAACAGATATGAAAAAATTAGTAAATTATTAATAAAATTGATACCAGAGTTACTCTTATACAGTTAAAAGCAATCAAAAACAAATGTGTTTTAAGTCTAGATTTAAACATTTGAGTTGAAGAAGCTAACCTAATTTCAATTGGCAGAGCATTCCATAACTTTGGTGCTAGTACTACAAAGGCACGATCATCCCTTGTCTTCATCTTAGACTTTGGCACAAACAACAATTGCTGTTGAGAGGAACATAAAGAGCGGACTGGTGTATATGGAACCAGCAACTCAGCCAGATAGGATGGGGCAACACCATTTAGCGACTTATAAACCAAAAGTAAAACTTTAAGAGAGACTCAGTAAGAAAACGAGCAGCAGCATTCTGAACCATCTGTAGCTGAGAAAGATGAAATTTACTGATTCCAGAATAAAGTGAATTACAATAATCGAGACGCGATATAATAAAAGCATGGCATACCTTCGTCAAATCTGAGTGCCCCAGAAACGGTTTGACTCTAGTAAGCAGTCTAAGCTGAAAAAAGCAGCTCTTAACAATGGACGAAATCTGTTTATTAAAATTAACATCGGAATCAAGGATAACCCCAAGATTTTTGACGGGGGGTTTGCAAAACCCAGCTGATGAGCCGAGCTTATCCCTAACAGCCCCAGCAGAAGCCATTGGTCCAAATACAATAACCTCAGTCTTACTCTGATTGAGATTCAAAAAATTTACGGCCATCCAATGTTTGACCTCATCATAACATTCATTTAATGACTTTAAGGACTCCTTAGTCATAGGAAAATAAATCTGGTTATCATCAGCGTAGGAATGAAATAAAATACCATATTTGTGAAATATGGACCCAAGGGGTAGCAAATACAAAGAAAACAACAAAGGACCCAGAATAGACCCCTGTGGAATACCATATTTCAAATGAGCAGTAGAGGAAAGTACAGACTTATAACCAATAGAAAAGGTCCTATTTGTGAAATAAAATTTAAACCAATCTAGTGCATCCCCTCGAATTCCTAACCACTTATCCAGCCTTGAAAACAATATGTTGTCATTGATGGTATCAAAGGCTGCAGTTAAATCCAAAAGCACTATAACTGTCAAAACCCCAGAGTCAGCTGAAAGTAGAACATCATTAACAACCCTGATTAAAGCCGTTTCAGTGCTGTGATAAGTTTTAAAACCGGACTGAAAAATTTCTTGACCACCATTACAATCCAAAAAAATCAGAAGCTGCTGCAAAACAACTTTCTCAAGTATTTTAGATAGAAAAGGTAGTTGAGAAATCGGTCTAAATTATTTAATTAATACATCAATTTAATTATACATAATACATAATTTAATAATACATTTAATTATACATCAATTTGATTCTTGAATAAATAAGTGAAGAAAGTTATGCAACACCAAATTTTCTATATGAAAATGTTATGACACCAGTGGTTCACATAACTGGTTACAGAGCCCTAACAGCTATAACTACCCATCCATCTTTTTAATCCAGTTATCCAGGGCAGGGAAGCTGAAGCCCACCCCAGCAAGCACAGGGCATAAGGCAGCAACAACCCTGAAGAGAACGCCCATTCATCTTAGGGTGAACACACAGACACAGCAACATTAATTCACCTAAACTGCATGTCTATGGACTGTGTGAGGTAACCAGAGCTTCCGGAGGACATCCACATGGAGAACATGCAAACTGCACACGGGGAGCACCCAGGATGTGAACCCCAGTCTCCTTGTTGTGAGACACTGCACCACCGTGCTGCCTAGAAATAACCACTTTCTTTAAATTAATGAGGAGTCTGTCATAGCATCTTGGAACACTTTTGCACCATCTCTCTTTGCAGAACTGCTTTGCCTCAGTAACAATTGTGAATTTGTAGGCACAGATTGTTCATCTTAGGTCTGTGTTACAGGGCAGTTTTGCTTTAGCATACCACATGTTAATCTGTATTTTCATCTGCCTCCTCAATGACAGGTGAAAGTCAGTTCAGCAAAAGTTCAGGTTTCAAAGATGCTCAGAAAACTGCAATAATCATAGTTGAATGACCCTGGTGCTGGCTCAGAGATGTCTCACTTTTGCTTTGTCAGACAATAACTCAACCTTTTTCAACAATTATGGATTAAAAAGGTGAGGCAAATACTGTTTTTGTACTCACTGCCTGACTGTTAACATATCTTCTGGGGCAGAAACCCTATTGTCTAGTCTTTGATTGTAATAAATACTGGAGTGACCAGTCTGCTCCAAAGAGTCAACCAGAAACAGGACCACAAATGCGGAAGACTGTCCTTAATGGAGCTGAACTTGGCCCAGGGGAAACTCTCCATAGATCCTGCAGGAATCAGGACAAAGCATCGTTCTGAGATGACAGGAATCAAACCACAAGTGCGCTTTATACTTTTGGTTCTGTGAACTGTAATGTTAGCAGTTCTGTAGGGAGGGTAAAGCCAGTGAATCTATTAACATAAACAGCATATTATTAGTTACTGTTGGTACCGTAACTGAAAGTAAGAAACAATGTGAAAAATAAGCCTTTAGCTGTTAAATGTTACCCCTTACAGCAAAGTTACAAACAGAGATTTAACACTGATATAGTGAAATTCAACAGTTTCAAAATGTGTATATGGGAAGCACCACAAAAGTGTTAATTTAACACTGTATAAAGTGTTACCATAAACAGCACTAGGAAAGTGACAATAAACCAACATTTTAAGCATAAATAACTTAAACCTCTTAAGGTAACATTTACTCCACCTTCTTGTTCAAAGTTAATTTATCAAACTTCTTGTGATGGTTACATTAACACTGTGGAGGAATTTAAATAATACAAGCTAAAGTGTTTAAAGTTACATACTAGCAACGCAGAAAATGTTAGAGCAACACTAATGCAGTGATACTTTAACCTTTGCTCAACACTATTTTGAGTGTTATTTATATGCTAAAATGAAATAATAAATGACACCAACAAAGAACTATAGTGAAACCTTTTATTCAAAATTCACCAGCCACACAGCATTCATACCTGTTTACAAAATGCAAGGTACAAAATACAACCATCTGTAAAGACATAGAAAAAATAATCATTAACCCATTTGTAGGTCAAAAGGCATGAAATACCTCAACTCATCTGTTCTGACTACTGAGAGGCGTAGAATGAGCTCTTGTTTAGTTACAAAAAATGCATGAAGATGCTCAACAAATTGTGCTTCCATATTTGGTATAAGTAGATTCCATGTCTCAGAAGTATGCCAATGATTTTACTGAACCCTCACATCTCATCGACAAAATCAGTACACACAATAAGACCAGTGTGAAATTCATGCCACCGCATTCTTTATACTGGATTTAAAAATCTGGCGTTTTGCTTCGTACCTCATGGTCCAAACATGCACCAAAGGACCAATTGGTATATACATTCAGGGCAGTGGATCATAAAGTGATATTTTTGGATAAGATTATTTTTAGGATACACTTTAGTGATTAAATGCATAATGTTCTGCTCTAATATGCTTCAGATACAGTCATGTCCTCTGTGATGCTAGGAGAAAATACTGATAATATTCAGCAAAAGTAATATCAAATACCAATGTTCATTTTCTTCTGAAGCAGCATCACCATATTGGAGAGAGATGTTTTAATAGGACTCAATGTTTGACTAGCATGGAGACCAATACTATTTCCCAGAAGGGTTACTTAAGTCAATTTTTTTTTTGTCCAAATAGCCATAGTTGAAGGCGTACTCTCTCAAAAGAATGTTTTCTGTGTAAATGATGTTTGAGCCCAAATATTCAAAAAGCAGCTGATTTCATACTGGACTACCCCCCTTTGAGATGCTATCTGACAGACTGAAATTGGTCAAACTATCAAGAATTCACCAGAATTCTGAACAAGCATGCTGTAATGTTTCTCATTTGACAGTTTGAAATGCAAAATGACTCATGTATCATTTGTGGTAAACATTATCTATGCTGTAGCTTCATCAGTAAGACACATCCTACAGTAATAGTTCCTAAAAATCCAAGAAGGCTATTCAGCTCGAGATCGTCTCCTGTAATTTGTGAAATGGTATCACCATCATGTTCCAGAATTTTTCATCTTTAACAAAAGGATTTAATATAGTGCCAATACCGTATTTCTTGCTATCCTGAGAGTGACACAAAACAATGAGATGGATATTCATTAGAGAAGAGTTTAGGTGTGGTGCAGAGTAAAATACAAACATCTACGTTTGTGAATACCTTGTTTGGATCCTAAGGGATTTACAGTTTCAAATTCATCATAATAAATTTGAATTTGTAAGGTATTTTTGTACTGCAAAAATAAAGAATGTTTTTAATAATAACATCCTTCACAAAAATCCTGATAAAAGTCATTTTCATGGGATGTCTAAATGTGCTGGCAAACTTTCTCATTCTTGAAAATGAATTCTAAATTCTTCAGTAGGGTTATGTAAATGAAAGTGTCATTGACTGGTATCTGTTCATACAGTCCAGGAACTGTTTTTTGCTTCTGCCCTCCCCTACCATAACCTATTGTCTATGGGAGGAGTGAAAGCTTGAGATTTACCAAAAATTTTGCTCTCCGGTTTTCAATGGATCTCTATGTTTTAGAATCCCCATACCGAAAATCATTGATATCTCGATGATGGGTGTTTGTCTGTGCGTGTGTGTATCTGTGTGTCACAGTTTCTTCAGGATGGTCCAGAGCTCAAATGGCCTCATGTAAAAATACCAAACTCGAAACTTAAGCCTATCATGAGATGACAATGTGCTGATTAGTTTTTAAGCCGAATTGTGCAAGAGAAATAGGCACTCTAGGAACCCTCAAATACTTTAATTCTGCAATGAATTATGAATTCTTCTCTTCAATTACTATCGTAATGACCTATTTTATTATCAGAAAGTTCAGCATCAGAGCAGTAAATAATTAATGAAATGTTATAGAATTGTTTGGGCAACTTGATTCCTAGGGTGCAAAGCCTACTGATGCTCACGTCCAAATTTTTCTTGTGTCATATCTCTTACCTAAATGTAGCTCATTTTGCTCCACAACATTTATTTCTGATTGAAATACTTCCTCCACTTATTATTGGTGTTTTAGATCACTGAAAAGGATTATAAATAATATTGCCATAAACTTCTTCTACCGCCCTTCTACTAGAATTTTCAGGAGGTGCTACCTTAAGTACTTCATTTTTAATAGCTGTGTGAACAAATTCTTCCATACTTTTCATCACAGACTAAATTTCATTAGTGGCAACACCACTATCCTATAGCTTAGCAATAACAGATACACACATTTCTGTAAACATCTGACAAGTTTGGGGCAGATTTTCCAAATCTTTGTTTTGCTTCAGAATCAGTGCTTTGGGGCATCGTGTCCCCTATATCTAAAGGCAAGGCTATGGCCATGCTGGCATCATTTGTTTATGTGGCATCAACAGTAGAGTGTCTTTCATGAACAGTTTTCAGGTGCTTTTAGAAACCTGAAAAACTTCTTAACTGTAATAAACAACCCTCCTGAGCACAAATCAAATTACATTTCTTCACTAGATATGAACAAAGCAACAGTTTTTGATGCTGAATTAAGGTGCCAGGCATCTCATGTAAAGATCTACAAATGTAACATCTACACATGACTCATAAACTTAGCTCTCAGTTCTTTAACCTTTGGGATCTTTCTTGTGGTGCCCTCTGTCGGCCCGTGAGAGAAACTGACCTGGAAGTACTCCGGCCCCCGGTCCTTCCATAGTCGGGGTGTCCCATCCGGGTATGGTCCCCGGCCATCCGCCACAATGTGCAGCAAAAATATTCACCATCTGTCTTCTTGAGCTGTCACAAATAGTTTGTCTCTTCATATTCTTTAAGCACTGTCATCCCCCCAGTCTGGAGAAGAGAATCTTTTGTTTCCAGCTGAACAAAATGGCAAAATGTGAAATATCTATAACTAGTTAATGTGCAATAGGCTAATGACAGCATTTAGAGATATTTACGGGCAATATCCAAATAGGAAAAAAAAACTTTACATTTTATTGGCGTAAAGATGCCCTTACATCCTTTGCTTCTGAACTTTTGCAACACCTCCTCTTTCTCCAAGTCCACATCAGTGGACTGAACACTTCAATATCACTCTCTTTCCAGGGGCAGGGGCAGTGTGTCCGCCAAGCAGAAGGGAGGAATGTCTTGATAAAGAATCTGATGAAATAAATAGGTTAAATAAATATATACATAATCCATCTGAAGTTTAATATCTTGTGAACATGCTAACACAGCAGTGCCCAACTATGCTCCTAAACATCTACTGACCAGTACATATATTACAGGCATAACCAAACACATCTAAAACACCTAACCAAGGTTTTAGAGAGCATTGGACTGTTAGAGTCAAATTAGGTTTGGATATAATCTCTGCAGGATTATCCACCTTGAAGAGTAGGGATCAAATCCCTTGAAGAAATATTAAAGAATAAAGATCCAAAAATTGCCAATAGTCTAAGGTGGTTCAAATTCCAAACAAACTAAAAATAATGTATTTAAATCACTCACTATAACGATTATCCTGGATGTCATAGCACATGTCCTTTAAACCAACAAGGTCAGCAAACACATCTTATTCCACTTCTGTCCCAGCTTTGTCCGTCACTTTCAACACTTTGTCATGGGATATAGAACATTCCTCTTTCACTAAGAAAAAACTTGAAAAACAATTCCATGACAGATTAAATTTCTGTCCACAAAACAGTATGGCTCAAAGCACTCTCAAATTTCACAGTATACGCATCTACAACTTACGTTCTGTAAAGAAATTGTCAAAATAAGGTTCTGGGATCTTGATGTATTTTATGTGAGGCCTATACTGTACTTTTTCAATCATTGTGACACGATTCCTGTATAAGATAAACAGTCATAATTATTTATCCTTAGAGAACCTAAAAAACAAACATCAAAATGATCACTGCTTTTATATACTATCCATCTGGTGCTATTCCAAAGAGGCTTAAAGGGACAGAAGTGACACAGGGAGAAGGGTATGACGCATGTTCCTGGATCCTACATTACACTCAAGACCCTGCTCCATAATGACTAAATCATCAGGTGCCTGGATTCCCCGTATTCTTTACATGAGGTATTGAAAGTCACTGGAACAACAAATGGTAGTCTAACCAGAAACTCTGAGCAGAGTGCAAGAGGGAGGGAGACAATGAGTGCAACAGAAATGTTTGGTAACTGTATGTTATCCTGCATCCTGCAAGTTTTATTTTTATTTTTGGTTTGGAATGGCGATTTTTGTTTTAGAATGTACATTTCCCAGCTCTTAGCCAAACACTTTTTCTACCTCCAATATCAGCTATCTTTCCATTCATGAGCACAACACCTACTCACTAAATTACTGTGAACAATACTGTACCTACTTATAAACTCAATTGAATACAGCTAATAATGCAGACAATAGATACTGTCTGCAACTCAAGTACTAGAGGATGATTTTGTGAAACGTCTCAGTTAAGGTTAAACTATACAAAAGGCAAAGAATGCAAAAGGGAAAAAATTCAGAAGAATATTTCTATCATTTCAACTTGTCAGAATCCTTAACCGCCTATGCTGAAAGATTTGCACTAGCACTTCAAAGCAATTAACTCCTTTGAAAAGAAGATAGACAAAGTAATAAAATGATATAGCTAGAACTACCAAGGTAATGTAAAACTGTTTTCAGAAACCAAACATACAGCACAAAATTGTTATTTCCAAGAATAGTGACTGTATTTATTCAAAAATCAGAAAGCAATTACAGCTACAAGGTGGCAGGGAAAAGGGATGTCAGGACAATGTTACCCCCACGACCCAGACTCAGATAAGCAACAAAAAATTAATGGATGGATAAATAAATCCAAATAAAAATGACCACAACAGACTCCTACAAACTCCATTAAACTATTAAGGGGGCATCTTACCAGTTTGAAAATATAACCAATAAGAGGTCTCACCAGAAGTATCATCAGCAGGCTTTGTCTCTTGTGGAACCACCCACAAAACACCAGGGACATAAGAGAACATTGCATCACACACAGATACTATGTGAAACTTAAACATAGCAATGTTAACAAAAAATTACATAAACACACGACAAATACTTTATAATAAACATTACATACAAAAAAAAAGAATGTAAACAGAGCAAAAAAACACCACACAGAGTAAACAGTGTGAGGCAGGGCCAGTAGCACGAATGTGCAGAAGGTGGATGTCACAAATGTGAGTCGGAGTAGTGATGGAGAGTAACTGAGGAAAGAGACACCAATTTCAACTGTGCAATAAAAATGCATTTTTTAAGGGCAACCTGCCTGCCTGCCTACCTGAAGTCCTAAGTCCATTTAACCAACTCTCACCCTCCAGGACATTGCAATATATAAATATATGCACAGTCTGAAAAGATGCAAGATGTGCTATGAATGGCATAATAAAGGAAATACTGATATTTACTAAAACTTTATCAGCATTAAGTAGATTGGCTGAATGTTAGTTTATTAAACAGAAAAAACACGGGGGTTTTGAACATTGAAATATTAAACAACCTGAGATGAATGTGTGCCTGACAGAATAAATTAATTTTTTGCTTAAGATTTTTAGGTCATATTATGAAAATATGTATGCTTTAAAAAATTGCTGCTAACTATAGGAAATATTTAATTTTCTACTAGCTAAAAATAACTCTTAAAAAAAAAGTCATGAACTAATGTATAACATAATGAGTTTTTCAAAACAATGAGAATATAATCTAAAAGCAAACTGAGCGGAATATGATGAGCAAAAGAAATATACAGTGGTGGGCAAAAGTAGGTTTACAGTTGTCAGTATGCAAAACAAAAGTTTATTTATTTATTATAGTATTTTTTATTTTTGTTATTTGTCTTTTTATTTTCCTTCATCTTCTTAAAGCTATTGAGTTAATAAAGTTATTGTAAAAATCATAACCTGCATGTTTTTTTCCGTATCAACTGTAAACCAGATGCTAAATCTAACCTCTGGGTTTGTTGCAAATTCCTATGGGGAGTGACTTCTGTTTTTTGCTTTTTTTGTTTTCTACAAAATAGGCAGTTCATATTGCACAAAACACTCCAGACACCTCCATCTTAATCACATAATAAACCTGAATCTGTAGCCATGAACAAAATCATCATCTATGAGCACAAAGACTTCATTGGGAGTTCACCGAAGATGTTCCTAGTCTGATCAGTGAAAGCTTCAATGACTGCATTTCCTCAATAAAAGTAATCGGTATGCCTTGGGTTGCTTATGAACATCCTAACTAACAGGCCGGCTGACTGTGTATGAGGAAGGAGAATATGCCAGTGTGGCTGTGTATGATGCTTTTTCTTAACTGAAAATCATCACTGACAACCTTGATGATCCTGTAATTTCCATTTATGAACATTTTAATTACAAAGGAAGAAGGAAAGACATCACCACTGAAACAGACCTGTTTTTCTGACTTCAATGACAAAGCCTCGTCCCACATTGTGCACAGAGGTGTCTGGGTCCTGTATGAGCATGGAGGCCGCAGAGATTATAAGATCATATATCGTGCAGGGGAAAGAGCAGCCAACTACTGTAACTTCGGTTTAAATGATATGCTCTCCTCTCTTCGTCCACTGAAGTATAGCTCCCTACGGTGAAAGGCAAAATTCTGTGGGAGAAAATGATCAAGGAGTCAGAGAGTAATGTGAAGATCGATGAGCTGTTCGTAGTAAACCGATCGGACACTGAGCAGTCATTTCTTTCAGTCTCTACCAAAGAATATGAAACCTACGTCAGCCAGAGCACCACCTTCAGCAACTCCACCTCCATTACTGTTGGTACCACATTCTTCCTTGATATCGTGCCTGGTGTAGGAATGGAGACTAGCATCTCGGTTTCCAACACCTTCTCTGTTGAAAAAGGGAAAACCAAATCTACAACTTCAAGAGAGAAGACCGAACTCACCCTCCCTGTGAAAATCCCTCCACATACAAAACTGACTGTTAATGTCATGAGAAAAGAAATGTCTGTGAGGGTGCCGGTAGAGTTTACTGTCACTCGAGGTAATAACACTAAAATAGAATACGGGGAATACCGGTGCAGCTCGGGGAGCTCAGTATATGCTGAGTCTGCATCTAAACATGTGTAATGAAATGGAGAAACTGAGATAAGGAAATGCTAATCATATCTGTGTATTACATTTTTAAAGCCATTTAAAGGGGCAATAACTCAACTGTAAACTGAGGTTTGCTTTTATTGTTTACTGTTTTTTTTACTGATTTCTCAATATCTAAAAAAAACTGAAAAGATTTCTACCTGCAGAACTAATAAAATCTGAAAATAATTACATTTTTGTGTTTCTGCTATTTTGTGTGTTAAATGTTACTTTCAGAACTGGGCCAATACATTCTGTATTATTTTTGATTGTGTTGTAATTAATTACATCAAAAAGTAACTTGAAAGCTACATCTTCATACATTGCTCTCTTATATGTTTTTGTTTGTGATGAGAGCTGTAATGAATTCAGATTAGTCCTCAGTATTTAGAGTTTAATTTGAAATGCTTGCTTCTTTGGGAGTGAGTTAGCACAGCAATGCAAAGGGCAGCACTGCCACCTTATGGCGCTTGTGTCCTGGTTTGCTACTCGACTGGAGAACTTTTTGCATGGAGTTTGTATGTTTTCATCATGTTGATGTGCCTTGCATAATCTATGAACATACAGTTCATTTGAAAGGCAAATGTCAGTTGACTTGGTGTGTGTGTGTGTGCATACCCCCAAAAAAACTTATCTCCCATTTAGTGTTGTCTCCAGTTTAGTAATAGGCTGATCTGAACAAAACAAAATAAAAATGGCTATTTCTGTCTGTGAGCTTTTGCCTACTTTTATTGATTTGCCAATTAAATGCAAAATACAGTAACATTTGCCAGTTATACATTGCCTTAAGAAGTATTTGCCTGAGTTGGTTTTCTGCGTTACTATAGATGAGAGACCAAGAGTGGCACAGTGGTAGTATTGCTGCCTCGCAGTAAGGAGAACAGGGTTTGCATCTCGGATCTTCCCTGCATGAAGTTTGCATGTTCTCCCTGTGCATGTGTGGGTTTGCTCCAGTTTCCTCCCACTGTCCACATACATGCAGGTTAGGTGAATTGACAAGGCTAAATTAGCACTACTGTGTGCTTGGTGTGTGTGTGTTTGCCCTGTAATGGACTGGCACCTCGTCCAGGGTTTGTTCCTGCCTTGCGTGCTGGCATAGGTTCCAGCACACCCCTGTGTTCCTGGTTTGAAGTAAGCAGGTTAGAAAATGAAATGAAAAATGAAGGAACCAAAATCCAGTCATCCATCCATTTTCCAACCTGCTGAATCCGAACACAGGGTCACGGGGGTCTGCCAGAGCCAATCCCAGCCAACATAGGGCACAAGGCAGGAACCAATCCCGGGCCGGGTGCCAACCCACCGCAGGACACACACAAACACACAATAGGGCCAATTTAGAATCGCCAATGCACCTAACCTGCATGTCTTTGGACTGTGGGACGAAACTGGAGTGCCTGGAGGAAACCCATGCAGACACAGGGAGAACATGCAAACTCCATGCAGGGTGGACCCTGGAAGCGAACCCGGGTCTCCTAACTGCGAGGCAGCAGCGCTACCCACTGCACCACCGTGCTGCCAAATCAAAATCCAATGTTCGAAAAACTGACCCTAAGTGATCAAGAAATACATCGTTTTCATTCATTAAGAAATAAGTGAAGAAAGTTATGCAACAACAAACTTTCTATATGAAAATGTTGTGGCATTCTTGGTTCACATAACTGGTTACAGAGCCCTAAAAGCTATAACTATCCATCCATCTTTTTAATCCACTTATCTCTGGCAGGATTATAGGGAAGCTGAACCCCATCTCAGCAAACACAAGACATAAGACATCTTAGGATGAACACACACAGGTACAGCAACATTAAGTCACCTAAACTGGATGTCTATGGGCTGTGTGAGGAAACCGGAGCTTCTGGTTCTGGACATGGAGAATCCCCCAGTCTCCTTGTTGTGAGATACTGCACCACTGTGCTGCCCAGAAATAACCATTTTCTTCAAATTAATGAGTCTGTCATAGCACCTTGGAACACTTTTGCACCATCTCTCTTGGCAGAACTGCTTTGCCTCAGTAACATTTGTGAATTTTTGAACAGAAGTTGTTCATCTTGGGTCTGTGTTATAGGGCCATTTTGCTTTTGCATACCACATGGTAATCTGTATTTTCAGCGGCTTCTTCAATGACATGTAAAACTCAGTTCAGCAAAAGTTCAAGTTTCAAAGATGCTGAGAAGGCTGCAATAATTATAGCTGAATGACCCTGGTGCTGGCTCAGAGATGTCTCACTGTTGTTTTGTCAGACAATAACTCAACATTTGTCAAGAATTATGGATGAAAAAGATTGGATTCTAAGATGCCTAGCAAAATGTCCACTCCTTCTTTTATAAGCTCTTGCAAACACTGGTTTTGTGCTCACTGCCAGACTGTTAACATATGCTCTGTGGTATTAACCCTACTGACTAGGCTGTGATTGTAATAAATACTGGAGTGGCCATTCTGCTCCAAAGAGTTAACCAGAAACCAGACCACAAATGCTCAAATGAGCTGGACTTGGGCCAGAGGAAACTCTCCATAGATCCTGCAGGAATCAGGACAGTGTCATTCTGAGATGACAGGAATCAAACACACAAGTGTACTTTATACTTTTGGTTCTGAGAACTGTAATGTTTGTAGTTTTGTAGGTAGGGTAAAGCCAGTGAATGTATTAACATGCCGTATACAGCATTTTATTAGTTACTGTTGGTGCCGTAGCTGAAAGTAATAAACAATGTGAAAGACAAAGCCTTTAGGTGTTAAATGTTACCCCTCACAGCAAATTTGAAAATAGAAATTTAACATTTCTTCTTCTTCTTCTTCTTCCGGCTTCATCACCTTATGGGTCACCAGAAAAGGATCATCTTTTTCCATATCTTACAGTCCTCTGATCCTTACTCTGTCACACCCTCCACCTGCATGTCCTCTCTCACCACATCCATAATCGTCCTCTTAGGTTTTCCTCTTTTCCTTTTGACTGTCAGCTCCATCCCTAGCATCCTTCTCCCAATATATCCAGCATCTCTCCTCTGCACATGTCCAAACCAACGCAATCTCGCCTCTCTGGCTTTTTCTCCAAACTGCTGAACCTGAACTTAATCTCTAATGTACTCATTTCTAATCATGTCCATCCTCATCACATCCAATGCAAATCTTAACATCTTTAACTCTGCCACCTCCAGCTCTGTCTCCTGTCTTTTTGATCAGTGCCACCATCTCCATCCCATATAACATAGCTGGTCTCACTACCAACTTGTAGATCTCCCCCTTCACTCTTCTTGGTACCCATCTGTTGCAAATCACTCCTGACATTCTACTCCACCCATTCCACCCTGACTGTACTCTCTTTTTCACCTCTTTTCCACACTCCCTGATACTCTGTAATGTTGATCCCCAGTATTTAAACTCATCCACCTCACCAACTCTACTCCCTGCATCCTCACAATTCCTCTGACCTCATTCTCATTCACACACATGCATTCTGTTTTGGTCCTTTTTCTCTAGACGATATCTCCACCGCTCCAGGGTCTCCGCAATCTGCTCTCTACTCTCATTACAGATCACAATGTCATCAGCAAACATTATAGTCCAAGGGGACTCCTGCCTAATGTCCTCTGTCATCCTGTCCATCACCACTGCAAATAAGAAATGGCTCAGAGCCAATCCCTGATATAATCCCACCTCAACCTTAAATGCTTCTGTCATTCCTACCGCAGACCTCACCACTGTCTCACTTCCCTTGTACATATACTGTACCACTCTTACATACTTCTCTGCCATTCCCAGCTTACTGATACAATACCACAACTCCTCTCGAGGATTCCTGTCATATGCTTTCTCCTGGTCCACAAAGACGCAATACAACTCTTTATGGCCTTCTCTATACATCAATATCCTCAGAGCAAACATCACATCTGTAGTGCTCTTTCCCAGCAAGAAACCATACTGCTCCTCGCTAATCATTACCTCCCTTCTCAGGGCTCGTTTATACTTCACGCTCAGAACGTGCTCGCATAATGGCTGACACGCATTCCCAGCGTTCATTTGACGCATCCTCTGAGCAGGTCCTCAGAAATTAATGAGATGCGTGTGTGAGTTGCAGTACCAGCAAAAAGTCGGGGGACGCAGTCTGATAAAAGTTGGAATGTGATTTCAGAGTCTCTGTTTACTATCTACATGTGACAGAAAGCCTCTATGTGGATCCTACGGGATTGATGTGTGTGCTGCGATGTGTAATAAATGGTTCGATGTGGTGAAGCAAAATGCCGAAATACATTCGTTGTGCTTTTATATTCAAGCATTGCATATTCCCGATTGTAATGGCACGATACATTTTAAAAGTCTCAAATACCATCATTTGTATCGTCTTTTTTTCCTGGGGCTTTCTCTTGACCTGACAGCAGCGGCAAACAGCAATAGATCATCACACAGAACACATTAAATGTATGGTATTCCAACTCTCTGCACATTTACAATCCTTAGATTTACGTATACTTGATATCACTTTCATGATGAAATGCATTAAAGTATGTATGTTACATTTTACAGATAAATCATTAATTTCGTTTAAATAATGAATACTGTTAATAATTACACACATGGGGGTGACACGGTGGCAAAACGGTAACACTGCTGCCTCACAGGGCGTCACGTCGCTGGTATTCCCTGCCTGGAGTTTACATGTTTTCCTGCTGGGTTTCCACACTGTGCTCCAGTTTCCTTTCAAAGATATGCAGATTTGGGGATCTGGTGCAGCTAAAATGACTCCAGTGTATGTGTGTGCTTGTATTCACCTTGTGATGAGCTGATGCCCCGTCCACAGATTGTTTCTGCCTTGTGCCCAATTCTTGCTGGAATGGACACATCCCTGGATTGATGGATTTAATCATTAAACATCCTTTTCAGAGATATTGCGGTAAGGTGTCATCGGAATTTATTGGGTGCTCCAGGCAATTCACAACACAGCGAAGCCAAACCTGTTCTCACCATGATAATATCTCGCACTGCCACCTGGTGGATTCTTTAAGATTTACGTAAAGTATGCACACAAGTATAAACAGTACAACGCTTGCATAGCAAAGAGCATCTGCTGGAGCAAGTGTCACGTCACGTGAAGTATAAATCTGGTCTAAACATAGCTGCCACTACTCTTTCCTATAACTTCATGCAGTGGATCATCAATTTTATGCTTCTATAGTTACTACAGCTCTGCACATCACCTTTATTCTTAAAATTTGGTACTAGGACACTTCTTCTCCACTCCTCAGGCATCCTGTCACATTCCAAGATTGCACTAAACAATCTGGTTAAAAACTTCACTGCCATCTCTCCTAAACATCTCCATGCTTCCACAGGTATGTCATCTGGAGCAACAGACTTCCAATTCTTCGTCCTCTTCATAGCTGTTCTTACTTCCTCCTTGATAATCTTTTGCACTTCCTGGTTCACTATCTCCACACCATTAAACTTTCTCTCTCATTCTTTTCATTCATCAACCTCCCAATGCATTCTTCTTGCTTGTATGTTTTGAGAAAGCAGAAAAAACATTATCAACTGTAATGATTATAAGTATCCATCCATCCATCCATTATCCAACTTGCTATATCCTCACTACAGCGTTGCGGGGTATGCTGGAGTCAGTCCCAGCCGGCACAGGGTGCAGGGCGGGAGGCAGACCCCGGGCAGGGCACTAGCCCATCGCAGATGATTATAAGTATTTAATTCACAAATACCAATGACTGTATTTTGTATTAATCATGCGGCAGAGAGCTATATGATTTATAACTTGTATATGAATTTGTTCTTCATTTAGGTAGACAAAGAATTAAGCTTGTGCACAGAATTATATGATTAACTTACATTCTTCTATGAGAAAATGCTGACCTCTTGATACTAACAGAACACCCTATGATATTATAAATCAATGTGATCGTTTCTTTACTCTTGTTTAATATTATAAGAAAACATGTCACTTATGAATTAATAAATAAGGATTATTAATCTAACCAAACAAATATAATCTAATGAAGATATTAAAACTAGAAGAATGTAATCTCTTTATAACTAATGTAATGAACTATAAGAAACTGCTTAAATTGGTCTTGTGTGTGTGTATAATGAGAAGGGCATATTCCTTAGGAATGCAAGTGCCTGATAGTGCTTTGTTTTGGTATACTCCTGTATGTAATAAATTAAGATGTAACTGTAATCTATGTATGACCTCAAAATGAACTGCTATGTTTTTTTCTGTTCTCTTTTTTATCTAATGAACAAGCTAGGTGATAAAAGAACATTTTTTCTTTTTAGTTAGTCTGTCTAAACCCAAATCAGTTGACTGAGCTGGGGGTTGGCAGTCTCGCAGTCTTTTTAACTCGACCAAGAATAAAGAAATTGCTTTTTTATTTTTAAAATGGTGTTTTTCCCGTTGTTTTTCGACTTCAGCGTTCAGTTTCCATCATTATCCTTTATCACCTTAACATGCTGCTCATCTTTCTCAGCTCAGTCCCTCTGCCTAGCCAATTTGTACAGGTCCTTTTCTCCCTCCTTAGTGTCCAACCTCTCATACAATTCATCCTATGCCTTATATTTAGCCTTTGCCACCTCTCTCTTCACCTTTCACCTTATCTCATTTTATTCATGTCTACTTTTTTCATCTCTCTGACTATCCCACTTCTTCATCACCAACCTCTTCCTCTGTATACTCTTGTGTACTTTTCCATTCAACCACCAAGTTTGCTTCCTCTGTCCATATGTCACACCATGCACCCTTCTAGGTGTCTCCCTTACCACTTTCGTTGTAGTTGCCCAGCTATCTGGTTACTCTTCACTGCTACACTGTGCCTGTCCTACCTCCTCCCTGAACTCCACCTTACAGTCTTACATTTTCAACTTGAACCATTTTATCCTTGGCTCTACCCTCAGTCTCCTCCTCTTCTTGCTTTCTAATGTCATCCTACAGACCTCCATCTTATGCTGCCTAACTACGCTTGCTCCTGTCACCACGTTGTAGTCTCCAATCTCAGACTGACCATCTTCCATAGTATTTAATCCAACTGTATGTATATTCCTCCACTCTTTTATGTCATCCTGTGCTCGTCCCTCTTCTTAAAATACATATTCATCACAACCATGTCCATCCTTTTTCCAAAATCCACTACCATCTAACTTTCTGCATTTCTCTGCATGACACTCACTCATTACCTCCTCATACCCTCTGTTCCCTTCACAAACATGTTCATTGAAATCCACCTAAATCACCACCCTCTATTCCTTGGGTACACTCTCCACCACTTCATCCAACTCACTCCAGAAATATTCTTTCTCATCCATTGCACACCCAACCTGGGGGGGGCATATGCACTAATAACATTCATCATCACACCTTCAGTTTAGAGATTCATAATCAACACTCTTGACATACTGCATTCAGAATAACTTCTACCCCACAGATGTATGTGCGCTAAGGGGAGGCATAATGATAACATAAAATAAATGTGTCCACTGTTCTTTGCTATAAATTTGTTTTCTGTATGATTCCAATAAGTTTCATCATTTTTATAGTGAAAATCGCTGAATTTGCGCAATTCCTGTTCAAATACAGGGAAGAAATGTGAGGTGAGGCAGCAACGAGCCGAGCCTCACCTCAGACTGCTCTCTCCATCACACACTGGGTTGATGCATGCAATTGCCTGTTGCTGTCTCTCTGTATGTTGCCAATATAATGTTTGCAGACATGTTTATTATACACCCTGACTTTCCACAGTCTGGCTAATATCTTTAATGAATGTGTGTGACATATTTAGTCTTGCTGATCGGACCTAAAACCACAGTGAAAAAACACAAGGTGAGGAAGACAGTACCGTGCCACACCGAAGGGGGTGGATATGAGCCCAACAGGTACTTGTTGTGGCTGTTCTTCAATGCAGAGGCTCTAGGCCCAATAAGTTAGCGATATCAGAAAGTTAAGTGCACTGCAGCAGTCTGTTTATTTGTATTTTTTGTTACGACTGAGTGCCAAAATGGAAGACAAAAATTTTTAAAACTAAAGGAAAATAAGGAGGACTGTTACATGAACTTCATTTACAAATAAAGTTAAGACCATAAATGGTTTTCAGTTTTATAAAAAAAGCCAGACTAACAAAGAAACAATCCAATATTTAAAAACTAAATTTTGACCTTAAATAAAATATTCTTATGTTTTTCTTGTTCTATTGTTAAACAGTCCGTATTAAAATTGATTAAAGCCTCAGAATTAAAAGCTTTTAAAAACAACTAAATATTTCAATTAAGGTCAAAATTGAAATCCATTTTTTTGTACACCACTCAATACTTTCATTTGTATTGAATGAGTATGAATTGTGGAATTGCAATGGAAAGTTTAGAATACATGGAGGGGGCAGAGCAAATGCACTCTCTCCATTCTCTCTCTCGCCGCTATAATTGTAACATTCTTTCTCAGCCAAATATGTACCTTATCCTATATGTATGTAAAGAATGCCGATGAGACATGAACCATACCCAATAGTCAGTGTGCATGCTGCCAGATGAATAGTGAATAAACTACTCTTTTGGGTTCATATAAATCTGACTCTGAAGGAGTCAGTGCCTCACCAGCCATGACCCTCACCGCACGTCACTGACCCAACACCATGGGAGAACAATTTGAACCTGCCTCTGATGCATCTGGCCTTGCTCCACTTCTATTTGGTCTCTTGCACGTACAATATATCAACATTCCTTCTCTCCATCATATCAGCTACCTCTCTCTCTTTATCTGTCAATACTGCCAACATTCAAAGTTAATTTATCAAACCTCTTGTGGTAGTTACATCAACACAGTGGAGGATTTTAAATAATTTCAACAAAATGCTTAAAGTTACATACTAACAACACAGAGAATGTCTTTTTTAAAGCTATTTTGAGTGTTATTAGTATGCAAAAATGAAATAATAAATTACACAAATAAAGAATTATAGAGATACTGTCTTTTTACAAAATAAAACATTCTGTATTAACATAGAAAAAAATCATCATTAACACATTTGTAGGTCAAAAGGCATGAAATACCTCAACTCATCTGTTCTGACTACAGAGAGGTGTAGTTCTTGTTTAGTTACAAAAAATACATGAAGATGCTCAACAAATTGTGCTTCCATATTTGGTACAAGTAGACTTAATTTCTCAGAAGTATGTCAATGATTTTATTGAACACTGGCATCTCATTGACAACATCAATACACACAACAAGACCTTTATACTGGATTTAAAAATCTGGTGCTTTGCTTTGTACCTCATGGTCCAAACATGCACCAAAGGACCAATTGCCATGTTCATTCATGGCAGTGAATCATAAAGTGATAATTTTGGAAAATATTATTTTGAGGATACACATTAGTAATTAAATGGGAATGTTCTGCTCTAATATGCTTCAGATACACAGTCATACCCTCTGTGATGCTATGAGAGAGAATATTGATAATATCCAGCAACAGTAACATCAAACACCAATATTCATTTCCTTCTGGAGCAACATCACCAAATAGGAGAGGGATGTTTTTAATAAGACACAATGTGTGCGTGGGTTTCCTGCGGGCGCTCCAGTTTCCTCCCACAGTCCAAACACATGCAGGTTAAGTGGATTGACAATTCTAAATTGGCCTTAGTGTGTATTTGGTGTGTAGGTGTGTTTGTGTATGTCCTGTGGTGGGTTGGCACCCTGCCTGGGATTGGTTCCTGCCTTGTGCCCTGTGTTGGCTGGGATTGGCTCCAGCAGACCCCTGTGATCCTGTGTTCGGATTCAGCGCGTTGGATAATGGATGGATGGACAATGTTTAACTAGGACCTAGAGCAATACTATTTCCCTGAAAGGTTACTGTAGTCTGTTTTTTTTGTCCATATAGCCATAGTTGAAGGCATATACTGTACTTGCAAAATAATTTTTTCTATGTAAATGGTTTTTGAGCCTAAGTATTCAAAGAGCAATCTGATTTCATACTGGACTATCCCCTCCAAGATCTTATCTGATTCACTGAATGAACTATCGGGAATATTACTCACTTCATTCCAAAGCATGAACTTTCACTAGAATTCTGAACAAGAATGCTATAATGCTTCTCGTTCACACTTTGGAAAGCAAAATGAACTATGGATCAAAATACAAACATCTAAGTTTGTGAATACCTTGTTTAGATTCTAAGGTAGGTTGTGGTTTCAGATTCATCACAATAAAGTTGAATTTGGAAGATGTTTTTGTACTGCAAAAATAAAGGATGTTTTTTATAATAGTTTACTTTACAAAAATCCCAGTAAAAGATATTATCATGGCGATGTCTAAATGTGCTTTCAAACTTTCTCATTCTTGACAATGAATTCTAAAGTCTTCAGTAGGGGCTGTATATGAAAGTGTCATTGACTGGTATCTGTTCATATAGTCCCGAGACTGTTTTTTCTTGCATCATATCTCACACCACAATGTATCTCATTTGGCGCCACAACCCCCCATTTCTGCTTAAAACACTTTGTCCACTTACTATTGGTATTTAGATCACGGAAAGGATTACAAAGATTGTCAAAAACTTCTTCTACTGCCCTTCTATTAGAATTTTCAAGAGGCGCTGCCTTAAGTACTTCATTTTTAATAGCTGTGTGAGCTTCACTCACAAATTCCTCCATACTTTCCACCACAGATGAAATGACATTAGTGGCAACACCACTATCCTGTAGCTTGGCAATAACAGATGCACACATTTCTGTACACATCTTACAAATTTGGGGCAGATTTTGGAAATCTGTGTTTGCCTCAGAATTGCTGCTTTGGGACATCATGCCTCCTATATCTAAAGACAAGGCTATGGCCATGCTGGCATTTTTGGTTCATGATGGCATCAACAGTAAAATATCTTTCATGAACAATTTTAAGGTGCTTCCTGAAACCTGCACAACTTTTGAACTGTATTAAACAACTCTCCTGAGCACAAATCAAGTTAAACTTCTGGATATAAACCAAGCCACAGTTTAAGATGCCGAATTCAGGTGCCAGGCATCTCATGTAAATATCCACAAATGTAACATCTATACGTGATTCATAAACTTAGCTCTTAGTTCTTTAACCTTAGGGATCTCTCATGGTGCCCACATCAATGCTGTATACTGTTGCCAGGAGAAAAGTATACATGTTGCTGAGTGACTTGTCATAATTCAGACTGAAAACAAATTTAACCTTGTTGTAAACCCAGGGCGTTAGTGAGCCCCCAACCCCAACACGAACACACTTCAACAGTCCTGGGTTCAAATAATGGAAGGTTTTTATTATAAATACCTCCAAAATGTAACACAAACACAAATACAGGTCTTCCTCTCACAATACCTCCTTTCTCCCTACCGCACTACCCTCCTCCACTCAGGTGTTGCTCCACTACCTCCCAGCTCTGACTCGCTTGAATAAGGGAGTGCGGTCCCTTTTATTATAGACCCGGGAGTATTTCCGGTGGCAGGGTGACTGCCCGATGAAAGCACATTTGGTGGTAGCATAATTGGAGAGCTTGTCTCCCTACAGCACCCTCTTGTAGCCCCCAATGACCCCAGCAGGGCTGCTCTGCAGGACTACATATCCCAGCTCCTTACTGTGCAACAACCTCCGGGGCTGCTGTCATGTAGTGTGTTGGGGGAATAAAAAACCTCAAGCAACTTCTCCTTTTAATGGGCTGTCTGTCTACCCTTTCTGGTCCTTCCTTCCAGGTCTGCTCCCTCTTCTGGCTGGGAGGCCCGTCCAGCCCGTGTGGCATCTACAACCATTAAAATTCATCAAGGGCTGCCAATGAGGTAATTCCCTGGCAAGGAATGAGCTACTTGACCATGACATTGTAGTAGTTGTTAATGGACCTCTTAGTGGTTCCAGAAGCAAGCAGATATGGCTGTTGGGATCCTTCCATCTGTATGTGTTCTTCCAACACAACAACAACATTTATTTATAAGGCATGTTTTCATACAGATTATGTAGCTCAAAGTACTTTACAAGATGAAGAAAGAAAAAAGAAAAAATATAAAAATTAGGCAATACTAATTTACAAAGAATAAAGTAAGGTCCGATGACCAGAGAGTATAGAAAAAAAAAATCCAGAGGACTGGAGAAAAAAACAAAATCTGCAGGGATTCCATGGCCAGGGCTGCAAGTTAAAGAGAAATGAAAAGCATTCTACTGAAACAGAATTAATGAAGAGCATAAATTAGAAATTCTTCAATAAAGAAATGTGATAACCCTCAAGGAATAATTGCAACATACTTTGTGAAGCATCACCTGATGGTCTATGGCTTGGCATGCAATGATCTTTGGCATTTTCTTCCTGCCAGGGGACTGAAGTGACAATATGTGCAGCAACAGAAAAACTGAGGTCATGTCACTGCCCCACTCTGTAGAAGACACCAAATGTAATTAGCATTTCAAGATTTCAGTGTCTAAAAGTACTGAAAGAACACTTATTACACTGATTATTTCAAACATGCATACTAGAAAAGAAAAAAGGGCAGTTACTTTGTACAAATTATCACTGAAAAGACTAGATGTATAAGATTGGATGTGTAATACAAATTATCCAATCCTTCTTTAATAAACCATTGCAAACACTGGTTTTGAACTCTCTGCCTGACTTTATTATCTGCACTGTAGCAGGAACCCCACTGCCTTGGGTACGGTTGTAACAAACACTGGAGTGACCCTTCTGCTATTAAGGGTTAACCAGAAACCAGAAACACAAATGCATAAGACTGTCCTTAATGGAAACTGGATGTGAGCCAGAGGAAAAACCTCTGCAGATCCTGCAGGAATCAGGACAAAGTATCCTTTTGAGATGACAGAAATCAAACACACAAATGCACTTTGTATTTTTTTTATAAGAATTGCATTTTTGTAGTTTTGTAGGTAGGGTAAAGCCAGTGAATATAGTAACATAAACAACATATTTCTAGTGATTGTTGGTGCCATAACTGAAAGTAATAAACGATGTGAAAGATAAGCCTTTAGCTGTTAAAAGTTACCCCTCCTAAATTTATCAGAAAAACTAAACTAACCTTCCATTAATTCAGAACCGCATCAGTAATGTTACAGTTTGAGTGGCACATACACACATCCACACCGAGGAGATCTGAGCATAATTTAAGGAAATGGGGGTGAGGTGGTATCAAAGTACAGGCACTGAGAACATTTATAATTAGAACTGATCCATTGTATCATCTTAAAATACTGGAAACACAAGAACATGAATGAATGAGTGTTTCACTGAAAATTCTTTAGATAAGAACTAAAGGGAATAGAATATACAAGCTTTGTGCCTTTTTCTTTCCCTAAACAAGCTGTCTTCCCCCATTCTTCCAAATCTGGGGCGTCAAGGCCGGGTTGTCCTGCCAACCATCTCTTACAGACGCATAAAGCATGTTTCAGTTATTTAATGGAAAAATAGTCTATTGTTACATCTGAACCACAAACAGAGTAAGCAAAGGCTGATTGCATAGACTTTCACTAATTTATAGACATTGTTCAGAACCATGTTCATAAATTGAACATATCAACATATAGCTTTTTAATACACATTCTGTCTTTAGTGTTTATATCTTCTCTTCTACATTAGAGTGTCCTTAGAAACAAGCACATTTCAGATTTAAAGCTGTTCCATTTTGCAAAAAAACAGATGTTACAGATAAAGCTTTGTATTTCATTAAAGACAAGTATTACATTAAATAGCAGACCACTTTTCTGATAAAAATAGGATGTATTTGTAGATTTACAGCCCAGTGCATGATTAAACAGATAGATAGATAGATAGATAGATAGATAGATAGATAGATAGATAGATAGATAGATAGATAGATAGATAGATAGATAGATAGATAGATAGATAGATAGATAGATAGATAGATAGATAGATAGATAGATAGATAGATAGATAGATAGATAGATACTTTATTAATCCCAATGGGAAATTCACACAACAAACTAGTGGTAATGATCAAACGCATAATGAATTCATTGAACCAAAATGAATATAGAGGGAATCAAAAAGGGTGAAAAATTCTATCTATCTATCTAAATGAGTTCTTACACCATTGCAAGAATGACCACAGCTACACGAAAAAAGGAGGTCATCCTGCATTAATATCCCTCCCAAGCAGAAATTTCAAATCAGACAGGAGTTTCAAGGTCTGCTATCCAAGTCCTTCTGAAGAAAGCACACAGAAATCGGCAAGTTTGAGTACCATAAATGGTCAACCACAAAAACTGCATTAGGCAATGCTGACTTGACTTTTTAAATACCACAGTATCAGTGGGTACATTTATTTGATGAACATACATGATGCGGACTTGTATTTATTGTAGCGTTCTCTGGCTTCCTTTGACTCTGAATCTGATGGAGCAGATTGGCAAGAGAAGAACCTCTGAAATTCAAAATGATGACACCAAGGGGACATTATCATGTTCCTCTGAAGGGTTGGCTTATTCATCACTATAAACCACAAATAAATCTAAATACAAGGGGTATCCTTCAAACCTACCTACAGTGATGTACTTCCAGACCAAGTCCTGGGGCCTCATGTATAAATGAAGCGTACGCACAAAAATGTTGCAGATTTCCACTTTTGCCCATACACCATGTTATACTGTGAATTCTACACATGGAGTTAAACATGAGGCCCCTGGTCACCAGATTATTGTGCATTCAGTTGGCAATTGGTTGTCACACCAGACTGAGCTCTGAGGCACGATTGAAAATCATCATTGAGACTGTCTGCATTCTGGCTTCAGTAGCAGGACTTTCAGTTGGGATATCTCTGCTGCCACTTGACATGTAATTATGAGTTAACATTTCAATTATCACTATAAACTTCTCCCTATGTCTTTGTGGTTTCCTCCGGTTTCATCCCACAGTCCAAAGAACAGTTGACACTACACTATATTGACCCTAGTGTGTGTTTGGCATGTATGTTTGCCCTACAAAGAACTAATGGACTGGCTCCATGACCAGGGTTTGTTCCTGTTGTTGGCTCCAGTACTTCAAACAAACCCCCCCCCCCCACCACCCAAGACCCTGATCTGGGTTAAGTGAGCTAGAAAATGGCATATACACAGATTTTGCAGATTTCTATACACTTTTTAGAAATCTTATATCTTATGATACACATAGAGAAATAATAAACACAGCACATATTATTTTCTGCTGAACCTGTTAAATGTTTGTGAGTTGTAATTAAATATAAGTACAACGTGGAAGTTTTTGAGATTGCACCACTTGATTTGATAAAGGTAATGGATCTATCATTATATTGATACATATTTAAAGTTTTAAGTATTCTTTAAAATATTCCTTCATTATTTATACCTAATAAAGGATAGTGTCCATCAGTTTATTATTCTGTTGTGTCTTAAAAAGATGTTAGACAAAACTATTTACAATGCTAATAAATGGCATTTTAAAAACATAATTAAAGGCAAAAATTTATTTCAGAATAACACAGTACAACTTTCTAATACAATGAAGAAAAGGGAACCTGGAATTCACAAATCAACAGTTACTGCAAAGAGAGCAGCATTAATATTTTGCATGAAAATTTCTCAAAGTTTGGCTTACTAGAATATAGACTAGGGGCTTCATGCATAACACCATACGTAGAATTCGCACTATAACATGACGTAAGCACAAAAGCCAAAATATGCTTACGCACAGAAAAATCCACATGCAGGAATCTGTGTGTTCAGCAACTTCCGCGTTCTTCCGCTACATAAATCCCGGTCAGCGCGAAAAGTAACGCTCGTGCACGCGCCTGATGTCCCGCCCCAACTCCTCCCAGAATTACGCCTCTTTGAATATGCAAATCAATATAAATAGCCCTTAAACTCAGCGTTCTGTGAAAAGATAATGGGAAAAGCAAGAGGGAAAATGTAAGAATTTCAGCAAATACCAAGTGGAGGTAGGGGTGGGCGGTATGACCAAAATTCTATATCACGGTATTTTTCTAAATTATCCCAGTTTCACGGTATTCGTGTAATTCACGGTATTTTTTACCCCATGCATGAGTGGATGTTAACCACATTTTCCACTGCAATTACTGGCTAAGAATAACCTATTCCACTGTCAAGAGTATTGTACATTGTACAAAAAAAACATTTTAATGTGCACACAAGTATTAATACAGTTTTGCATTGCCCCATTAAGTGATAGTTTTCAAGGGGGTGGCACTAATGGAGAAGGTATCACATTGCATGACAGATGCAGTCAAAATATAGAACCTTTTTATTGAACAAATTTTGCAAAAACAAACTATAATTTTGACAACATATTTTCAACCATACAAAGACGCATTTAGACTTAGTAAAATATCCAGAAGTGCTTGTCAAAAATTGTATTGCACCGAATATGTCTTAGAAAAGGAATAAATAGTAAATATTTTTTGTAAACCAACTACACTTTCTGTTAATGTTAACAATCTCTGTCCACTGACACGTTAAAGTGACTTTTTAAACAACTTTCTCATCATTAAACTGCATAATATTTAAACTAATAAATAATAACAATAAAATAAATAATAGTATTATTACTGATAGTTGCACTATTACTTCAAGACTTCAAGCCCAGGTGCATTACACAGTATTCACCAAATTAAAATAAAATAAAACAAGTGCAACTTGGTGATAACATCTTTACCAACTGAACCATCATTTAGGCAAACTGCATTAAAATGGACCTTGCTTCAAGCTAAGCCATACTGGGAAGAAAAAAACAAACTATATGTCGAGAACAAAGTCAACATTTCCACTTTATTCTCATAGTTTACTTCATAATTAAAGTAGAATGTCGTAAATTAAACTTCTTCCTAAAATCAATGTTTAATCAATTACTTAATTTACCCCGTCATAAATTAATGCAGCACATTAAATGCTTTGTGTTACGTTCCCCGACCCAGTGGTTAATCACTACGCTTCTTAAACTGACCTCCTCCGCACTAAGAGAAGACAGCGATCACTATACAGAATCCATTCACTTCATGATATTCCTGCTTTCTGAAAATTTAGAATGCTAAGATAAATACTTGATATCATTTTCATGATGAAATGCATTAAAGCAGGTATTACACATGCACGGTTGTGAGGCGGTAGTGCTGCACCCTCGCAGTAAGGGGTCCCCAGGTGTATGTTCAGTGTAGAGAATTTTATGGCAGGTGTGACGAGGATCCAAAAAACTGGATGTATGAATAGCTATCGCACAGGTTTAACTTAAATATTGTGTAAATGTTGGGTTTGTGATCTGCTGGTCGGAGACACAAACACAGAATTCAATGCATGTTCTTCTGAGCGGGCGATCTTTATTGCATGCATGCTGCCTCTATCTGACGTACCAAAACCCCAGTTCCTATCCTTCCTTTTTCTTTCACCACATAACCAATCACCACACGATAAACGTCTTTGTGAAATTAAAACTAGTTATAAACTTCGCCCACGGAGTGTTCAGAACTTTAAAAATATCTTCGTTATACATGTTTAATTATGCCAACCATTCAGAGTTGCACCCATCTCTGAACGAGCTGCCAGCACATCACAGGATGAATACAAGCAAAACATACACTAGCAGGGTCAATATAGCACAACAAAACCCCACATCCTACATGACTTTGAAAGGAAACTGAAGCACGCCGAGTAAACCCACCAGAAAAACATGCAAATGCAAGGCAGGCACGCCGCCGTGCCCCCATATGATTAATGCATGCTTTAATGCATTTCACCATGAAAATTATATTAAGTATTTATCTTAGCATTCTAAGTGTTCAGAGAGCAGGAAGATGATGAAGTGAATGTATTCTGTGCGGCGATCGCTGCCGGCACCTCCTCTTAGTGCAAGAAGAAGTAAGTTTAAGAATCACTTAACACAAAGCATTTAATGTGCTATATAACTTATGACACGGTTTGAGAAAATCTAGTAAATTAAATATTCATTTTACGATGAAGTTTAGTTTACGATGTTCTACTTTAATGACAAATTACGAGAATAAAGTCAACATGTCGACTTTAATCTTGACATAAACGGCGAGAATAAAGTAGAAATGTCGAGAATAAAGTCAACATGTCGACTTCATTCTCGTCATAAGCGTCAAGATTAAAGTGGAAATGTCGAGAATAAAGTCAACATGTCGTCACACTATTACACAGTACCCAGGTACATTACACTGTATTGAAAACAAATAAAACAAGTACAACTTGGCTTGCAGTATTATCCAGTAGTATAGAAACAGTATTTACACATCTGACCTTTTAAAACTAAAGTATTTCCAGGCGACGGACGTGACTCCTTTTTTTCGGCTAAAGTTCTTCTGTTCATCATGTTCAACTTTATCGTCGGCTTCAGTTTCGGAATGTTCTCTATCCATTTTCAACATGCAATACCTATGGTACTGCTACCTATTTGGTGGTGTAGCAGTGAAAAAGAGCCCTAGTGCAACAAATCTGTGTTTAGCAGTGTAGCAATGAAAAAGTTCCCCACTTGAACAGTTTCCCGCTGCGCCACATTTTGAACGTCGTTTAGGCAATTTAAACCGGTGTTGCGGTATAAGAAAAATCCATATCATAAAAAAAAAAAACGGTTTTCGGCATGAACCGGTATACCGCCCAGCACTAAGTGGAGGCAAGGAAAAACATACTATTTGTTGGTTTAAACAGTGGTATAAACAACAAAAGGAAGCTGACTGAGTGACATAGCGTGTAGGAGAAACTCGAAAGCTCAAGTTCACAAAGTCGCACAGTGCCCAAAATAAAAAAGAAGTTGTCAGATATCAAAGTCACCGTGAAAAGGCGAGTCGTAGCCCACCGTCTCAGTGTCATATGAAAGCTTATTAGGATACAGAGAAAAAAAAAATGCATACAGTGGGGAAAAAGCACGAAATGTCAACTTCAATCTTGAAATTTCCACTTTAATCATGTAGTTTATTTTGTCATTAAAGTAGAACAGCATAAACTTCATCTTAAAATTGTTTAATTAACTAGTTTCTCATATCACATCGTAACTTAAGTAGCGCATTAAATGCTTTGTTTTGCATGTGTTCTTCTATGTGCTCTATGTGTGTGAATCACTACATGCTTCTTAAACGGACTTTACCTCCAACAGGACACAGAATCCATTACATTCGTGATATTACAGCTCTCTGAATAACTAAAATACTGATATGTATACGTGTTATCATTTTCATGATGATAGGAGTTAAAGCACGATATTAAACATTGGAACACGGTGGCACAGTGATTGTGCGCGACCTTTGATGAAATAATTTATTGCAGCAGTACTCAGGGGCGGCTCTAGGCTCGTGGCGGCCCTGGGCAGAGAAAGAATCGTTGGCTCCTTCGCCCGCCAATGTCAATATGGTATCTTATGCACGGCGGATGGCCATGTCCATTGCGGACACTGCATAGCCGCCTCATGCTCATGACACAAGTGTTTAACTTTTGCCGAAATTTGCTGCTGTGTTTTTAGCTGTGTCGTTATTTTCTCTTTCTGTTTTATATTATTATTATTATATTAAATATATATTGACGAGGTGGCCCCTGGGATTTGGCGGCCTTGTGCAGATGCACAGTTTGCACATGCCTAAGGCCGCCCCTGCAGTATTGTCTCTTTCAAACGTATTAACCTCCAATTCCTGTCCTTCCTTTTCTTTCTCCAAGTAACCGATCGACACACAATCAGCTCTGTAATGGACGTTAAGCTATCTGTAAGCTTATAACGCAGATTCTTCAAAACTTTTAAGGAACATTGAAATATCTTCCTAGTACATGTTTAATTATTCTATCCTTCACGCCAGTCCCAGTGAAGCATGCAGGGCGCGGCAGGAACAATCCATGAGCGGAGCACCAGATCCTTGCTAGCGTAGCAACACCGTGTCCTTTAATTATTAACAATATAAATTAATTATTTAAATGAAGTTAAAGTTTTATCTGTATAATATAATGAACATATTTTGCTGCATTTCATCTTAAAAATGATATCGTCATCATATGTAAATACGCACTTTATAAAGTGGCTCAGGTTGTGCAATATTATAACTGTATCGCAAGTTTACAGTGAGGTGATTGTACTTAAAGTACAAACAGTTCTACCAGGAGCAGCTGATGGACTGCTTGAGTGCGTTTAGAGCTCTTGGGATGAAACTGTTTCTGAACCGCGAGGTCCGTACAGGAAAGGTTTGAAGTGTTTGCTGTGTGAGAAGCAGTTCAAATAGGAAGCTTGGCTGAGGCAGCATGTTCTTGATGCTGTATACCGATAATTCTCTTTCCGATCAGCTTCTCCGAGTGGTGCAGTGTGCAGCTGAAAGATGAAAAAAAAGAAGGGGCAGTGAGAGTAACAACGCTAAAGCAGCTATGGTATTTAGAATAGTTTGACCATTCCGCGGAGCATTATATTGTAACTGGTTAATTACAATCAGATGCATTAAACTAATAAACAATATGCGGTTAATTTCAGTGTATTTATAAAGCCGCGTTCGGATAAAGAAAGGATAACTACACAGGAACAGTAGCACTGCTTTGACGCTGAGTGCCACCAGTCTGCAAAGCTGAGCGGAGAAGTTTCGTACAACAGGGTATGAGGTACCGTGGAAATGTGTATGGCTTTACGCCAAGTTTAGGTTTTATACATCACGATTTGAACGTGGAAACGTTCTTACGCAACATTTCTGTGCGTACGCAACGTTTATACATGAGGCCCTAGGTCTTTATGGAAAAAATGGCATAAACAAGAGCAACTCTTTGAGCATCAACTACAAAATATCATAACTTTAAACAACGTCAGTTTGATTTTCACTTAGGCCTATCATGCTGCAACACTGAGTAAAGTGCATAACTAACTATAAAATGAGTTTGAATAAAATATGCTGACAAATTCTACCCTCATCGTGCATATGTGGAGGCTTCAGAATCTTCTTCATTACACAATAAAACTGTGCTTTTCCATAAAACTGGTCCATCTGCTCTTAACTTCTGTGATGCAGTTAAGATTATTCCAACTAAGAATACAACACATTTCATCCATTACCTATAAAATAAGCACACTCTCCAAAGTCAGCACATATTTTGTTTTAAGAAACCATTTTCAAAAGTATTTCAGTCAAAGGTCTGTGTTTTATGTACTTACATGATCCAGTTCTTTAAAGCATGGGTAAGCCTCCCATAGAATCAATAAATGACCTCTGTGCATTAAATTCATGATCAAGGAGCTGGGTAACTGCAAATTTATTTGGCTTTGGCTTCTTGTAAAGGTCCTGTAGTGTTTTGCAGTGCCTGGCCTGTATTTGGTGGCCGTCAACTATTGTGTCAACAGCTGCAAAAACATATAAATGAAAAATCAAATCGGTTGTGTTTTCTAAACAGTCTGAACTAAGATAGGATATGACCATCTCTATTGTGCACTTACCAGATGGTTCACATTCTTTCTCTGCTGTAACTTCTTGGGTACGACCAGAAGGTGACATGTTAACAAGCGTCGCTGAAGCAATAAAATTACCCAATGATGCAGTGGAATTGGCCTCGCCTGAATTCTCAACTTCAGCACCATCAGGCTTGTCAGTGGTGACGCCGAGACATCTCTTTATTTGAGGCATAGAGCCCTGTTGTTTCTGAGGTGTGCGGATATTCTGTAGCCTTTTCAGGAGTTGTTTAAACACAGGTTCCTATAATGAGATTACACTCTTTTTAAAAGTGTGTAAGTGAATACAAGGTGTGACTGCTCAGTCTAAAACCCCTATAAAAACTAGTTATTTACACTCGCCCGTGAATTTTGAACTTCAGCTGCACATAGTATTGGATAATACTTGACTATACGTTTTGCCATTGACGAAACCTCATGTTTGGAGGTATATCTGTCTTCCCTTGTTGTTGTCCTCAGTATGGGCACTATGTTGGTCACTGTATTTCCAATTAATCTACAGCAAAGATCCTTTTAAAGAATACAACGCTCCTCTTTCCCTATGTGCTGCAGTGTTTTCTGACCTGCTCCAACTCACTGTCACTATGAAGTATGTATTCGGGACTTGGTAGCTGAATGATTTTAGAGGGGCTGGCTTCTCTTAAAAGTTTTGTAGAACATCCTTGCTCACTGGATTGAGGGGTAGGTGAAAGACTGGCATTTTTTAGAGTATTGTATTCAGAAGAGGAGGGAGATGTGCAGCTATCTTGTAAGTTATCTTGCTGCACAGAAAACTGCAGCTCCTGTTAAAAAAAAAAAATACAGGAAAAGGACATTGAAAATAGTCACCGGTTATCAATAAACTGTTTATGAATTATGAACTTTGATGAAGCCTGACATAAGTGGAAATGTTTACTTTTATTTAACATAAGTGAAATTTGCAATCAAAGATAGCATTGCTCAAATATCTGACCGCTTATATTTTCATTGTTAAATTTTTAGGTAACTAAAAACAAGATAGTAGTCATCTTCCTTACTTCCTGATAAAACACAGAAACAATATGTGCTCAGTTATCTATTGATATGATGTATTTTCACACTATGTTGTATTGAACTAAGTAAGTGCTACATGAGTACTGTGAAATTCTTACTTGTGTGTGCTAAATAACATGTAACACGCTATCATTCTCTGGCGCCATGATAAAGTTTATCAAAACATTTGTAAATTAATATAGACTTTGTATAAATTACAAACATACATAAATATGTGCTTACACATAGATTCATATGGTGAAGTGAACATGTTGGGGCAACAGCCTCGATGGATGCATGTGCTGTCCAGGTGTGACATTTCAAACTGCTTTTATTGAATTATGCAAAATTATAATTGAGAAGGACAAAACCCAAGTTTCTACTCTTCAAATTTCCTCATATATAAATATATATTTATGTTTTCATCACTTTAATATCATAAATGTCCTCCTTTTCCCTATTATCATTTATATTTCTCCCCTGCTTGACCTCAGATATCATCAGGACATGGACACTTCTGACATAATAGTTGCTACAGGTGTCTTTAATCTCAACAAAAAGAACAAAGCAAAAGTGATAATAACTACATTGTTTGCTCAACAATATTTCTTAAAAAAAATAAAATTAAATAATGCTGACCTCTTTATGTACTGCTGGCCATGAAGTTTTTCTTCTAAGGAAATGTTCAGATCTTCACGTGCAAGAGTCCCTAGAAGATCTTCTGTAACATTTGCAACTTGAAAGCAACAGGGAAGACCAGTAATTCATTCATATTTGGATGTCATCTGCACAACTACCGGCAGTCATTTCCAACTCAGGTTTTAGTCTTTAAGTGCTAAATTTACAAATTAGTAAGTTTAAGAGTTTCTTGAAAGATGGTACAAGTGCAAATCATGATACCCTTTTAAAAATATTTTGGTTTTTTTTTTCTGAACATGTATATCATACTGCGGTGGGTTGGCACCCTGCCCAGGATTGGTTCCTGCCTTGTGCCCTGTGTTGGCTGGGATTGGCTCCAGCAGACCCCCGTGGCCCTGTGTTCGGATTCAGCGGGTTGGAAAATGGATGGATGGAAGTATATCATGCTGAGGTTTTAGGCAAGAAGATATATCCTACAGAGGTGTATTTACTGTGTTGCCTGATCAAGGACACGATACATACAACTTACTAACTTAATTTGTGAGTGTATAAAATTAGCATCCCGCGGTGGGTTGGCACCCTGCCCGGGATTGGTTCCTGCCTTGTGCCCTGTGTTGGCTGGGATTGGCTCCAGCAGACCCCCGTGACCCTGTGTTCGGATTCAGCGGGTTGGAAAATGGATGGATGGATGGATAAAATTAGCAGGGCGTTAACATTTCACTCAGACTGGGGCCTTCACCTGTGCCATTAAAGTAATAAAGAGCACTGTCTCACTCAGGGTTGGCTCTAGAACAGGGGTGTCGAACTCCAGTCCTGGAGGGCCGCAATGGTTGCGGGTTTTCATTCTAACCACCTTCTTAATTAGTGACCTGTTTTCCTGCTAATTAACTTGTACCTTAGTTTTAATTAACTCAGCTAAGACCCTTTAGTTCTTTCTTTTTTCCTTAATTAGCAGCCAAACAATAATTTGACACAAAATGAACAAACAGGTGACCAGCTAAGCACATTATCTGAACATAAAGAAAGGTGATGGTCTTGGTAAGGTTGATCTCTCAGGTCAGTAATCAGAAACAGAAAATCAACAGTTTGGGAAATGTCTGCTGTGGTAGAATGAGAGCAAGCCATGGAATTAAACAACAGGTTTAATTAACAGCCAGAATTGGCTTCTCATTAAGCAACTGGTTAGAGTGAAATTGGTTGGCGTTTGAAGCCAAAGTTTAGCTGGTCATCTGTTGGTTCGTTTCATGTCTCATTTCTGTTTGGCTGCCATTTAATGAAGAAAAGGACTGAATCCTTAAAAATAGGGCTAGTAAAATGAAGGGAAAAGGAGTTAATTAGCAGTGAAAACTGGTCAACTGTTAGAATGAAAACCTGCAGCCACTGCGGCCCTCCAGGCCTGGAGTTCGACACCTGTGCTCTAGAATATAGGCGAAGCTGTGCAAGTCGCGCCCAAACCTTCGATTTTTTTTATATGACGCGCTCATGTATGGTATTGATATCGAAGTTAAGGGGGATGGGTGCCCCCCTTGCAGTTTCAAGTGCAGCGATCTTTTTATATTCGAGCAATGAGCTTACAATTGTGGAAACCTCAAAATCGACAATAATTTTAAAATACTGGCCTCTAAATTTTGAAGTTTTTCTTTCAAGGTATCTCTGATAGAAGCGACTTGGGTCGCGTTCGCTTTTACTACCGGTAATAACATGAGGCGCGTGGAATGCAGTTAGAACATTTTTAAAAGACTTATTTTTAAGCAAGCAGAAGTCTGTATCAGAACGTCTTTAACGACTTTTTTTCATAAATCACTGTAACAATTAAATAATTCAACGACATTTAACCAACATTTATTTCATAATAACTATATGTGAAATCTAACAATGATGGCGCACGATAAAAAGAGCCCGTGGTTGCTGTACAGCTTCAAACCACTCATTAATGCCTAAAATGGCAAGAAAGAGCTAAATGTACCAATATGTTCGAATGCAAGAACTGCGTGCGCTGGAAGTTATAATTCAGGGCAGTGTTTGTTGTAGCCTATAAAATGCAAAGATGAAAACCGGAAATGAAAAAATAAATATTTATAACATAAACACCTGCATTTATTTTTAGAATGTCATGTAATGGTTACACGAAACTAGCTTGCCCCACTACTTTTGTTTTATGTCGTAATGATTATAGATATCAACGTGGTCAGGTGAATTCTTGTGGATTCATAAAAACAGAATGCACTGCAGCAACAGTAAATGTCAATTAGAAACTTACCTTTTAATATTTCCAGTGTGACTTCGTCAAGTGAATCCATTGGTTTATATGATGGAAATATGTTACTCATCAGCTGCGAGTAGCAAAGCAGTATTTTAGCTAACAACGTAACGTTGTTGATAACCCAATGGTGAGAACGTTTCAAAATGTAACATCTGATGCGCGGAAAAGCCAAGGACGCTTCGCAGGGAACGCGTTTACACATGCTCAAAGAAAGGTATGTTCCATTACATCCAAAGAAGGGGTCAAAAACAGCACTGCATAGCCATCCATCCATTTTCCATCCCGCTGAATCCGAACACAGGGTCACGGGGGTCTGCTGGAGCCAATCCCAGCCAACACAGGGCACAAGGCAGGAACCAATCCCGGGCAGGGTGCCAACCCACCGCAGGACACACACAAACACAACCACACACCAAGGACACACTAGGGCCAATTTAGAATCGCCAATCCACCTAACATGCAGCACTGGATATTATATTTGAAAAAAAAAAACCGTACTTGTAAAAAAAAAACAAAAAAAAAAACAATTGGACACTGCAAAGAAACTGTAATTATACCGTTAGCTTTTCATGTACTCAACAATGTCATTGACGTAAATACATTTTTTTACTAAAATAATGGAACGATCCTATATATTACACCACATAACGGCTACAGTCGCTCAGCACTCGTGCTTTTGCTGTTTAAACACCAAACATGATTTGGCGTTGTTTTATTTGCTGCTCATTTGTGGCTTTGAGTTTAAAACTACTTTTGAGCCATATCAACACTACACATTATATTGTTTGGAGTTTCAAGTTCATGATGCTGTGTTCTTTAATAGAGATGTTTTGTCATTTGAAATTAAAATCCCTAACCGGGATAAGTCAACCCGTTTTGTTGATGCTATGAAGCTGGTTAATTTTAATTCCTGTGAGACTATATGACTGAAAAACAAAATATATATTCTTGTGAAGTACTACCATGGGGATATAATTTAACTATATAAAACTTTTAAAGATTCCTAAATTCTTGAACTTTTATTTTTATGTTAATAAATTCCAGCTGCACTGTTTGGATTAAGCCATTTATTTGACACAGTGACAAAACTCTTACATCAAACCCCATACACATTTTTTATACAAGGGTCAATTTATTTTTAAATGTGGAAACCATTTTGATTTGTAGAAAAATGTTACCATTTGAATATAATAAAGTACTACCCTTTGCAGGGAATCCAGCTGTTAAATCATACTAGTTACAGAGAAAGGCCACTGAATTAGGCAAGTGTTAATCTGAAATGGCGTAGTTGTTAACAAAATCAAGGTTGTATTCTAAAACCTTTCTGGAATAAAAAGAGTTTAATTTAAGTCTCGGGTTGTGTCTTACTCATTTCTTAAAACAAGATAAACCTAGAAAGTTTTGGTTCTTGAAATAAGAATATATGTCCTGCTATGTTCATCACTTGATAACAGTCTTTTCTCTCACAGTTGTGCTTTTTTTAAGTCGAGATTGTCTTGGAATTACAATTTATATCTAAGTCAGATAGTTTAAGACCAGTTATCTTGAACTGAGAAAAATAATCTAGGAAGTAGCATTGCAACATGACATATTTAATCTCTTGGGGCAAAATATTAGATATATTACCTTAAAATAAGAAATTTTTACTTGTTAAGAAAAAATGTTTTGCAGTGACCCCTTTCACTTTTTTCTCTTCTTATTCCTAATATGCTCACTGGGTTTGAGTAAGAGTACAGATTTTAGTGTTGTTTATGATTACATAGTTTAATTGTTTCATTTAAACAATTAAAAATTAAAATCTTGTAAGTTTGTTTTTCAGAAACATATCCTTGAATGTCATTTAACTTCCATAATATATTCATATACAGTAGAACAAATAAAGGTTAAAATTTAAAACACACACACATTCTAGCTATACAATTAGAATTTAAAGAATGAAATCTTTAATATCTGCCCAACCCATGACCAAGACTAAATCTGCACCACCAATAAGTCTGCATTATCATTCTACATATCAATAATTCAGTTACTTGTATTGTCTGACAGCATAATCATTTCCAACTGAAATTAAGAAAATAATTTACCTGCATGCTTTGCAATTTCCCTAAAATACGTATAAATTGTTGCTTGTAATATCATCTTGAAAACACATAACTTGTATTCCTTTAAACTTGACTTCTGATGCTGTTTAGTCGTTTTATTGTAGAAATAATTAAATCAACTATGACATTAATGGCTGTCTGATAAATTTTTTTTTACCTCGGTGGAGTTATTCATGTGTGAATCACCTAGGGATATATGAGCAGATAATATGAGGTAAAGACTTTCCAAATCTACAAAAATTGTTTAATGTTCTTCTAAAATAAACTTTCCAGGCCTCTGCCTCTAGTCTGTTTCTACTTGAAAGTTCTACTGTACCCGAAGGACTATTTCACACCGGGAATTCTGTTCACATCGCCCTCTGAATATGTAGGGGATGGATGTTGGTTGTTGATTATGATTAGCACACTTTAATTTAAACACAGATGACTGGAGTATTTTAATGGTCAATATACTGACTGAATTGTGTTTTACTTAGTGTAGTGTGACCTATAAATTCCATAAAACTAAAAGACGTAAATATCTATGGAAAGTTAACCTGAGGGTTTCCCAAAATGTACGCATTAAAAAATGAAAAATATTAGGACCCAAAAAAGTAAAACAAGCCATTTGTTCTGCAGTAATAATCATTAGAAGCATTGTCTTGCTCAGCCACTTTCCATATTAAAGTTTATTTTTTATACAACCTTGCACAGACCACACATGACATTATTTACAGAGTAATAATGAATATAATTCAGCATATCATGTACCACAAAATCATTTAGGTTCTGGTAAATTACAAAAAAAACAACATAGGTCTATATTTTTGTACACTGGATGGTGCATAAAGGGTTGGTGTGCCCTGTCACGCATGGGCGTTGGAGGACTCCTCTAAGGGCTGGGGAAAGGTATACAATAGCCCGCCGAGATGAGAGGGGGGACTACCACTGACCTTGTTCTGTTCTTCTTCCCTCACAGCTCAGAGAAGCCGCCCGGCAAGGGCACTTAACCGAGCCCCTTCCGGAAATACCTCTATAAAGGAAGTGCCAGCAAAGAGAAAGATGTCTTTTGCCGGGAAACCAGAACGAGCCGCACAGCGGAGCACGTGACTCTCGAAAGGGTTATTGTTCTGAAAGAGATCCCTGTTCGGGACAACGCTGAAACACTATTTTTGTTGCTTTTTGTTTATATTTTGTCTATTCGTCTCGCGATGATTAAAAGGGATGACCCGGTTGGTGT
Source organism: Erpetoichthys calabaricus (assembly GCF_900747795.2). Lineage (NCBI taxonomy): Eukaryota > Metazoa > Chordata > Cladistia > Polypteriformes > Polypteridae > Erpetoichthys > Erpetoichthys calabaricus. Next base: position 111,794,291 of record NC_041401.2, read on the forward strand.
CCCAACATTCTGACTGTTGCCAGTCTGTCCTTCCACCGTCCAACCACATCCCACACGATGTCCCATTTAATGCGAAAAATAAATAGTATTACAATGACTAAATTAATGAAAATTCAATTGTAGCATAGTGGTTACTCCTCTAGTACAGCTTTCCTAATGAGGAATCATCCCTCTTAGGTAGCCGTATCCCAAAAGAACCCTCACTTCATGTACTTTTTATATAACGGCTAGGAAGGTAGAGGTTTGGCAGAAGTGACATGACTGGTCCTTGAGAACGACCTCCATCATTTTAAGGGAGGAAGTGAGAAATGTGTTACTGATTGTGTAACCGTTAGACACTTCCTTAGCCCTCATGTGTGACTGGGGGCATGATGGAACTTTGCATTTGCCGTAAAATAGCATAACAAATGTGACAAAGAAGAGACTGTTCAGTCCATCAAGCTCATTTGTTTAGATAACAGCAAAGATGTCCCTCTATCTGATCCCAGGTAGTTCTTAAAGGTTGTCAAGGTTTCTGCTTCAACTATGTGTCTTGGTAGTTTGAACTAGATTCCTAAAACTCTGCGTAAAGAAGTGCCTCCTGACTTAAGACTTAAATGCACTTCCCCTAATTTCCACTGGTGTCCATGAGTATGTGATTCACCCTTAAGCTGAAAGACTTTGGCAGAGTAGGACATGTCCTTAAGTCCTTGGATGCACCTGATTGCTCTCCTCTGCACAGCGTCAAGTGCTGCTATTTCTTTATCATAGCATGGTGACCACAACTGGACATAATACTGCAGATATAGTCTTATTAGTGCATTATATAGTCTAAGCCGAATGTCACTTGATTTATATTCAGCAGTTTTTTTACAAAATAACCTAACATTTTATTTGCCTTTTTTTGCTTGTGCGCATTGCTTAGATGATGAAAATGTTGTGTCAGTGGTTGTTTCCTTTAGGATAATTTTTTCCCACAGGGAAAAAAATTAACATGTGAAACATCCGTAATGTAATAAGCCACCAAGAAAAGTAACATTGCAACAATGCACGCTATGATCCGATTGCTTTAAACAGAAGTGAAAACAAAATCGAGCCCAGTGCATTCCTTAACTGCCTTGTAGCGCATTGGAAGTGTTACTGCTTTGCAGTAAGGAGACTGTGGAAGATTTTGGGTTCGCTTCCCGGTTTCTCCCGGTGTGGGTAGCGCTTTGAATACTGAAAACACCGGTATATCAACGTAATGCAGTATTTTTATTCTTATGCGTCCAGCGCTCGCTCTCTCTCGCACACGCCTGTATGTGTGTATGTGTGTCGCTCGCTCACTGCACGTATTCCTGCAGGCATACCAGTAAGTGAATGAAAAGATGGAACTCTGGAGAGAGCAACATACAACTGTCCATGACTGAAAACTGGTTTTGGCAGATACATGCACATCTTTTTGAAAGTTTGGCCCTGTGCCTTATTAATTGTCATCGCAAAGGCAAATCTAAAAGTAAAAGGCAAATTATCCGCGACAAACTGTTTTACACGCTGCATACCAACCCGTGGCGTAGTGTACTCCGCATAATCATGCCGCTTTTTTTAATGTTTTTTAAGCAGAGGGAAAAGATGAACATTTGCAAAATCCGTAACGCTGTTTTCAGTAAGTACAATGCACACGCGTTTAATTTGTCGGCCACTTTTTGCCAGCCATCTTTTCTGGTTTGGGCTGCTTTTGCAGTGTTACCGCTTGTGCATATTAAATCTTGAAATCCTTCGAGTAACTAATTAAGTAACTAACACCCACCCACCCAGCTTGTGAGAAAAAAATGCGCCCGTTCTTTCATCATTTTGTTGCAGCCTATCAAAGACTTGCTGATCATGTTTTCTAGACTCAATATACATTGGCTTTTCACTCAGCGCGGGGGCGCGCATTCATCTCGGAATATTACATCCTGCTAGACTAATCTGCTACACGGCTGCATTTGAAAAACCGACTTATCCCTGATGAGTTTCACCGGCATTAATGATTAGGAATCTGGTTGGAACAAAACCCTGCATCCACAGGGGTTCACCAGGACCGAGTTTGGGAAACACTGCTGAATACAGACGAAACCGACTCAGGTGAGGAGTTGGGGCGGGCAAAGTGGTTGCACCTATTTATTATTCAGTGTTGTTTGTCTGGGTGTCTGATCTCCTCGACGGGATCATAAATAAAAGGAAAACAATGTGAAGGCAATGTCACAGGTGATCCTGTGGTATAGCGGGTCCACAGCTCCCCTTCAAAAGGCCATTTTTAAATAAATAATCATCACACTCACAGCGTAGTGAGGGGCGTGGAAGTGTGGCTGAAATGGTTTCCGGGTGGAGTCGTGCTGCGGGCATTTTTCCTCTGTGCAGTGTGCGAGCGAGTGAGGAGAGAGAGAAAGCCGGTACGTTAGAGTGAGTGAGAGCAGGCTCGATGGCAATGTGTTCCTGTGGTATAGCAGGTCCATAGCTCCCCTTCAAAAGGCCATTTTTAATCAGGCGACTGACAGTAGTGGAGTCAGGCACAGAGAAGGTCAGCTGGTGAGAGACCGTCTCGACTGTTGCAGGGCCTGCATCGGTGAAGCAGGTGAGACGGTAATGAAAAAGAGGCACAGGGCTTATTGGCATTAAAAACGCATCACATCTGTTTCAAAGGCTGTGCATCAACTAAACATGTTGCCCAGTGTTGTGAAGCAAGTGTCAAATGTTCTGAATGTGAGAGTGACAGGCATTCAGCTGCCCTCCATTCAGGCCCAGCTCCTTAGCTTTCCAAGTCCCCTTCTCCCCTCACACAGCATGGCAGGGAGAAGAAAGAAGCAGCAGACAAATGCACTGATGAGTGTGGTGAAGGTTTTAGCGGGAAATCTTGTGCAAAAATATGCCTTGTGAATGTTTATCCAACCAGCGACTGCAGCAAAAGCAGGAGGAGGAGGTACACCATGCTGGATGACCAACGCAATAGGTACCTAGCTCGGCCAGACTTTTTTGTCATTTTTAACATAGATGGACCTTCAGCTGCATATAAATTGAAAACCTCCTCTGGAGTAGCTGAAACTAGTAGCAGGAGAGCAGTTGGTTACATCATGAGTCATTAGATTAAAAAGTAAGTCTTCCTTAGCCCTGACAACAGGGGTGAAATTCCTACTCCAGAAGCTGCTCGCAACTACCATCACCTCAAGACAATAGCCCATTAAATACCTCAAGATAAAGAAGCAGCAATTCTGCTGTTCCTGGGAAGGGACATGTTAAGAGTACATAAAGAACATAAACAGATCAATAGGCCCCATGATGCAGCATATGCCCAGAAGTTGGACTTGGGCTGGGTAATAGTTGGTGATGTGTGCCTGGGTGGTACACACAGGCCTTCAGAGGTCACCAGCATGAAAACTTTCATCCTGGAGAATGGTAGACCAAGACCATATGGAAAAGGAATGTGACAAGGCTGGATGGAATCATTTACATGGACTTGGCATATTACATCATTTCTGTAAGCCTTTTAACATTTCTAAGTTTTACTACAATATATTCTACTATACCCTCTCCCATTCTTCATCTCTCCTATGTGGTTGGAGAAAACTCATTTAAATATGACTTTGAAGGCTGATTTATACTTCTGTGTCGAGCCTACGGTGTGCCTACACCGAAGCCCATGTAGCCTGTGACATAGCTACACCATAGCCTGATGCTTATATCGACTGTGCAGACCCTATGTAGACCCCACCGACATTAATTGTTTGGTTTGGTAACTAGGTACTTCCTGAAATGTGCTTCTGTTCATCTTCCACTATTCTGAAGTAAATATGGAGCAGATCAAAAAAAGATTTGTTGAATAAGTTAGTACATATACAGTACACATTTATGTGATATCTCATCACTACACTACAAAGACAATCAGATGGCAACCAATTGGTGGTGTGAAATATTCGCAAACATCAGTTTTGAATTCAGTGAATGTATCAAAAGGAGGAAACTGTGACGGACAGATACATTCACCTATGGAAAGAAATGGATCATTCGCTTTTCTAGTGTGCTAAAAACATCACCAACTCATGTTTAGACATGTATGTGTAGCGCAACACAAAAGTATAAATCAGCATTTAGAAAGACAGCTTAATAGAAAACTGTGTTTAGCTCACAAAATTATTTGTATTGTATTGACACTTTAATATCAATAAAGGGAAAATAATAACGATAGCAGATAATCTGGGGTTTTGGAATTAATAGTTTTGTTTATCAGTCAAAAAATGTTGAAGATACTACAGTACAATATCAGACAAGTAGACACTGTAGTCTAGAGATGATGTTTTCATAATTACTGGTCATTGTCACTGCGGTGGGTTGGCACCCTGCCCGGGATTGGTTCCTGCCTTGTGCCCTGTGTTGGCTGGGATTGGCTCCAGCAGACCCCCGTGACCCTGTGTTCGGATTCAGCGGGTTGGGAAATGGATGGATGGATGGTCATTGTCAATTCCTTAGCAGCAGCATTCTGATGCTGTTTAATACCTTGAAATAGGAAAGCTTTATAAAAGTGCATTGCAGTAATCAATTTCAGAGGTGCTTAAAATAGGAAGCTATCTGTAAATAATAAGAAGAAAGGTCTATAGTAATGTTCCACGGGGTATAATTCAGGAAGTAGTACTGGAAGGAGTGTCAGTCCATTGGTGAGTATTCTTGAGCACAAACCCTCACAGGGTATAAAAAAGCAAACCAAGACTGGAGTGCGGTGACCAAGCAACTTACCAGATGAGGGATTAAGTCAACCACTGTTTCAGAAGAAAGTGACAGGAAAAGAGAGAAAGGAAAGATAACAACTAAATGAATTATGAGTTTTGGCTTTAAATATTTGCAAACGGATAATGGTATGGTGAAGATTATAATAGTTACAGGTTGATATTTGTAGGTAGTTTATACTTAACTTTGTTTTTTTGTGAGTTATTCTGGTTCCCTCTATATTCTGAATACATGTGTGTTTTGTGAGTCTAAAGTGGACTGATGAGAATATGGCACTTTGCATGAATATGTTTTGCATTGGGTTTGATTTAACTGATCATGAGATTAAAAAAAAAGTCTAAATAGCTCAAAGGAAATATTGCTATAAATTTAAAATTGTATTAAAATAGTTTTTTCTTCATTTATATTATGATTAGACAATGTAAATAATTAGCTAAGAGTAACAATACAAAATAATGATGCAATAACTGTCAATATTTCCTTATCACAGTAAGCTAATAAATTGTAAAATAGTACATGAAGCAAATTAGTAAAGATAACATAAAATTAAAGCTAACAGAGTAAAAACTAAACAGAGGTAGGTGTCAAATCTAACATTACAGGGTGTTTTACCCAAATTATTCACCCTGGAAAGATGTCACTATTGAAACAAACCTCGTCTTTTCTGACTTCAATGACACTGCATCGTCCCATATTGTGCATAGAGGAGTATGGATCCCGTATGAGCAGTGAGACCGTGGAGGCTGGCAACTCATTGCTCGAGCAGGGAAAAAGGTGCCAAATTACAGTGCTCTCGGCTTCAATGATCAGCTCTTCTTTCTTCGTCCACTAAAGTATGGCTCCCCTACTGTGAAAGCCAAAATTCAGTGGGAGAAAATGATCAAGGAGTCGGAGAGGAATGTGAAGATCGATAAGTTGGTTGGAGTAAACCGATCTGACACTGAGCAGTCCTTTTCTTCCACTGCCACCAAAGAATATGAAAGCTATGTCAGCCAGAGCCTCTCCTTCAGCAAATCCATCTACATTACTGTTGGTACTATATTGTCCCTTGACATCATGCCGGATGTAGGAATGGAGACCAGCATCTTGGCTTCCAACACCTTCACTGTTGAAAAAGGGAAAACCGAATCTTCAACTTCAAGAGAGAAGACAGAACTCAACCTACCTGTCAAAATCCCTCCACATACAGAATTGACTGTTAATGTCTAAGAAAAGAAATGTCTGTGAGGGTTCTGGCACAGTTTACTGTCACTTGAGGTAATAACACTAAAATAGAATACGGGGAATACAGGTGCAGCTCAGAGAGCTCAGTGTATGCTGAATATTCGTCTAAACAGCTGAAATGAAATAGAGAAACGAAGATAAGAAAATGCTAATCATACTCGTGAATTAAATTTTCAAAACCATTTAAAGGACCAATTATTGAAATGTAAACTGGGGTTTGTTTTTACTTTTTTGCTATTTTTTGTGTTAAAAGTTACTTTCCGAATTGGGTCAATATATTCTGTATTAGTTTTGAATGGGTTGTAATTAATTACTTATAAAAGTAACATGAAAGCTACTTCTACAGACAATTGTGTAATACAATATTGAATGTTCATGAGATACCAATCAAAGTACAGTGGAACCTCGGTTCACAAACGTCTCGGAACACGTACAAATTGGTTTATGATCAAAAAGTTCGCCAAACTTTTGCATCTGTTCACGACCACACACTCGGTATACGAACAAGCCAGTTTCCCTTTCGGTTTGTATGTGTTCAGTCTCTCCCTGTGCATTTCCTGTGCAGCGAGCAAGAGAGAGAGAGCGAGAGAGTGCGACACACACACGAGAGAGAGAGACACACACACACAGGGGCGCGAGAGAGACACACACACAGGCTAGCGAGAGAGACACACACACAGGCACGCGAGAGAGACACACACACACACACATAGGCAGTGCGAGAGAGACACACACACACAAGCGAGCGAGCAAGAGAGAGGGCTGGACACATAAGGTAGAGAAGGTAGTTAAAGAATTCACTGGGCTTGTTTTTGTTTTCATTTCTGTTTACAGCGATCAGTTTGTAGCGTGCATTGTTGCAATGTTACTTTTCTTGGTGGTTTATTAAATTATGGATTTTTTTCAAATGTTCATTTTTTCCCTGTACTTAAAACTCATTGGTAACGCTATAGCACAAACTATTGCAGTGTTAGTTTTCTCTGTTGTTCAAAGTTTTCTCAGTGTTATTCAATGTTTTTACATTTAGTTTATTATTACGTTGTGCATTCTATGGTTTAATTAACTATATTTGTGCTTACAAACGTAAAAAAAAAATATTTACATACAGTTCGTATGGTCTGGAACGGATTAATTGTATTTACATACAATCCTATAGGGGAAATTACTTCAGTTCACGACCAAATCGGGTTACGACCAGAGTTGTGGAGCGAATTATGGTCGTGAACCGAGGTTCCACTGTAATTTGATCTTCAAAGCAAGTGATTCTTTTGCAAGACTGGTAAATATCTACATCCTGCAGACAGCCATCAACAATAACCTGTAACAGAATTATTCAGGAAATTTGTCTTTTTGCCTTTTCACTATCATTCCAGTCTCAAACAAAGGGTGCCTATTGCCCCCTCATCTATTGGTTTTTACATTTATTATTTACATGTTTTTTGCCTAATAGAAAAAGAAAACTATGCAGTCTACAAAAATGTTCCTCTCTCACAATAATAATAATAATACATTTTATTTATATAGCATCTTTCCCATGTGGAGTGCTGGTTGATATGCTGGCACAAATGTGATAGCAAGGGTTAGAAGTGCATGGGAGAAATTCTGGGAGTCGTCCACAACTCTAACTTCTAAAGGAATCTCATTGAAATTGAAGGGAAAAGTTTATGAAAATTCTATGAGGTGTAATACATTCTATTGGATATAAATGTGGCTCATGAAAGCAGAACATGAAGTAAGACTGGAAAGAGCAAAGATTAGAATGAATATGTAAATGTGCAGAGTGTCACTGAGTTTGAAGAAGATGAATACTGAGTTGACAGAAAGACTTGATGTAGAGACAGTAGATGTTGTGCTGAGGAGAAACTAACCATACTAGATTGGGTATGTAGACTGCAAGCCAGAGGATAACTGAGTGAAATGGTGCACCAAGATGGAGGTGGAAGGGATGAGGCCCAGAGGGAGGCTGAAGAAGACCTTGCTGGAGGATGTATCAGAAGATATGAAAAGAATGGGACTCACCTAAAGGAATACCCAGGACCACAGAGAGTGGAGGAAAACAATTTCAGGAAGCAATCACCTCACCTGTTTAAAAATAGAAAATGGCCATTAAATCTCTGATGATTAGGATGATGTTATTCACAGAGGATAAAAAACTGTTCTGTCCATTATCTCCAATGCTATTTGCAATTGCTATCAAATATTCAGTTCTTTATCTACAGCAAAACAAAGAAATAAAGGGAATTATAAAGCAAGGAATGGAAGAAAAAATATCTCGCTTTGTAGGCATTTTGATTCCGTTCATCACTAACCCAAAAGTGTCATTACTGATCTTAACAAATGCACTAAATGAATTAAATAAGATCTCTTGATTTAAAATTAACCTTTGCCCCACACACTTTTGCATATAATAGTAAATTAGACAGTATCTGGGAGTTACAATTATAATGGAGCTTAAAGAATTTTTCAGACTAAATTTTGACAATTTGATGGAATGCACCGCACAATATGTTGACAGATAGTCAATTCTTCACTTCTCTTTAGCAGGCAGAGCTAATACAGATAAAAAGAATATCATCCCAAAATTTGTGTTTCTGTCTCAGAGTATTGCTATAATTATTTTCGTTTTTATGGAAGAAAAAAAGACTACATATTAAAACATCAGCATTACAAAGATCAAAAGACGAAGGGTGTATGATGTTTCTTTTCTTTCAGGTATACTATTGGGTTGCAAATATTCATAATTAGACACCATGGAAAGAGGAAGACAGCACTGAATATGCACCTGCCTGACTGGATCTGGAAAGAAACTCTTGTAAGAAGTCCTCACTGTAGGCTCTGCTCTGTGCTCCGGTCATGAGTAATTTTCGCCACTATGCCAGTAATCAGTTTGTTCTTCACTCACTCATTCTGTAACTTATGTAGAAGACACTTTAAGGAAAACACACTGCTGTGTCTTTTGAACCCCTCGCCAGCTATACAGTAGTTAAGACATTAGACTTCTCATCTTTATATTGGTAATGTGTCTAGTGAAATGATATTTTATATAATCTAATAGTAGAGAAAATCTAATTGTCTTTATGTGGAAATTATAGAGTTCTTTAGAATTTGAAAAGAAATTATTAATGTTATTGTACCACAAATAAACTTGGTTGAGCTCATGCTTGTGCCTCTGCTAATTTCCTATTTTTTTAATTAATAAGAGGCTGGATAACAAGGTTGTATTCCCCTTTCTCTTTTTTTTTTTTCATCTTATTTCAAATTTGCTCAGTAGGTTTGGGTAAGAGTACAGATATGAGTGTTGTTTATGATTACACAGTTTAATTGTTTCTGACTTTTAAAATCTTGTAAGTTTGTTTTTGGAAACTTTTTTGAATGTCATTTAACTTCTTTAATGTATTCACAAAGAATAAGTAAAGATTAAAATGTAAACCACACACACATTCTAGCTATACAATTAAACTTTAAAGAATGAAATCTTTAATATTCTGCACAACCCGTGACCAAGACTGACTTATTTGCACCATCTATAAGTCTGCATTATCATACTGTATATCTGTATTTCAGTTATTTGTGTTGTCTTACAACATAATCATTGCAATTGAATTTAAGGAAATAATAATTTAACTGCGTGCTTTGCAATTTCCCTAAAATAAGTATACATTGTTGCTTGTAATTTCACCTTGGAAACTCAGCGCAAAAACACATAACTTATACTCCTTTAAACTTGACTTCTGATGCTGTTTAGTCATTTTATTGTAGAAATAAGGAAAGCAACTATGACATTAATGACTGTCTGAATTTTTTTTTTTCTTTACCAGGGTGGAGTTATTCATGTATGAATCACCCTGGGATGTATGAACAGGTAATCTGAAGTAAATACTTTCAGAATCAACAGAAATTGTTTAATGTAATTTTAAAATAAATTTCCCAGGGCTCTGCTTGTAGTCTGTTTCTCCTTGAAAATTCTACTGTACCTCAGGGACTTTTTCACACTGGGATTTTTGTTCACATCAAACTCTAAATCACGTAGGGGATGGGTGTTGGTTGTTGATTATGATTTACTACACTTTAATTTACACTAATGTCTGGAGTACTGTAATGGTCAATATTTTGATTGAAATGTGTTTTACTTACTGTAGCGTGACCAATAAATTCAATAAAACTAAATGGAAAGAAGTAAATATCTAGGGAAAGTTAACCTGGGAGTTTCCTAATATGTATGTATTAAAAAAATAAAAATGAAAAATATTAGGACCCAAGCAAAGGAAAACAAACCATTTGGGCTGCAGTGACAATCATTAAATGCATTGTCCTGGTCAGCAACTTTCCATATTACAATAAAATGTACTTTTTATATCGCACCCTTCAAAGACCACACATGCCATTATTTATACTACAGTACTACAGTCGTCTGCTAGGATTAAACAACTGACTGCAGGGCTTCTGCAAGAATCAAGACATCGGGTTCATCAACAACTGGGACCTCTTTTGGGAAAGAGCGCATTTTTTCAAGCGAGATGGCCTGCATCCGAACAGTTTCGGCGCCCGGGTCCTCTCCGAAAACATATCTAAGGTAATTCGTTTATCTTGACTATGTATCTCTGCTTTAACCCCTTCCGAAACGCTACTGCTGTACTTGGACATGATAATTGTTTAATAAAATCTTCCATAAAAGTGCACAACATAAATACTGTAATAACCAATCTCAATGCACGTAGAAAATCTAGGCAATACGGCATAAACACCAATAATTTAATTAAAGTTACTACTTTAGATGAACAATGTATTAAAACTATAAAAACAGATTATAGATTAAACAAAAAATACACACACTAATAAAAATAACTTAGTTCCTGTTCTAAATATCAATAACGCACATAGTATTCATCTCTGCCCCTCTGCAACATTAAATATGGCACTATTAAATTTTAGAGCTTTAACTAACAAGACGTCTTTTATCAATGATCTTATTAGTGATAAAATGAATAGACTTTATTGCACTAAGTGAAACGTGGTTTTAGCTCAGATGGTGCAGCTGTTTTAATCGAATCTGCGCCTCCGGATTACAGTTTTACTCGTGCAGATCGCCAAGGAAAGAGAGGTGGCGGACTAGCAAACATTTACTCATGCCGGTTAAAATGTAAAGATGTCAGTTTTTGTAAATTCAAGTCCTTTGAGTATCTTGCCATTGTCATTCATGGAGATTCTTACGTTCTAGTATTATCCATGTACAGACCTCCTAAATTCAACGTGTCTTTCTTTGAGGAATTCTCTGACTTAATGTCAATTTTAATTACGAACTATGACACACTCTTAATAGTTGGCGACTTTAATTTTCATTTAGATAATCAATGTGACCAAAAAGTAAAAGAATTTATGAACCTCCTGGACTCTTTTGATTTGAGACAGCTCGTTAATCAGCCTACGCATAAAGCAGGTCATACGTTAGACTTAGTAATTACTAAAGGACTAAAAGTTGATATAAAGCAGGTCATTGATACGGGTCTATCAGACCATTTTCTTCTACTTTTTAATATAGAAATAATGATAGAAAACACTCATGAGAAGCATATTGTTAAAAAACGCTTCTTTGACTCATCAGCAGCTTTAAAACTTACAAACATTCTAAGCAATCAGTCCGTTTATAGTGCCAACTATAATAGCAAGGATAATGTAAATAGTAAGGTGGAAAGATTTAATAATAAGGTGAGAGCTGCTGTTGACAAAGTTGCACCTGAAAAGACAGTTAAAAAATTTTCTAGCATTGTTATACCATGGAAGACCCAAAGAGTGTCTGATTTAAAGAGAACATGCCGTAGAGCTGAGCGTAAATGGAGGAAGACTAAACTAACTATCCACTATGAAATATTAAAAGTTAAAATAACAGAATACAATAACACAGTCCGTCTTGAGAGGCGCTGCAATTTCTCTAAGATTATAAATAACAATGCTAGTAATCCCAGAGTCTTATTCTCAATGATTGATCGTCTGCTAAACCCAGGTAACTCAAAGGAATGCATCCTAAGTACTTCCAGTAAAACCTGTGAGGCTATCACTGTATTTTTCAATTAAAAAATTAATGATATTAGAAATAACATAGTATATCTCCCCAACACTAAGGATCCTCCTAAACCCCAGTATTCCATTATAAACAAACTAAACTCTTTCACTAGGATAGATTTACCTGATTTACATAAAATAATTTCTCAAATGAAACCCTCCACCTGTGCCCTTGACCCAATACCAACAAATTTTTTCAAAGAAGTATCAGGCGTGCTAATTGATAATGTTCTTGACATAGTAAATTCGTCATTAGATACGGGGGTCTTCCCAGACTGTCTTAAGACTGCTGTAGTTAAGCCCATACTTAAGAAAAATAATCTCGACCACTCTACTCTTGAAAATTATAGACCCATCTCTAACCTGCCTTTCTTAAGTAAAATTCTAGAGAAGGCAGTCATTAAATGAGCACCTCAATAAACATGCTATTCTTGATAAATTTCAGTCAGGTTTTAGAACAAATCACAGCACAGAAACTGCACTCATTAAAGTAGTAAATGATTTGCGGGTAAATGCAGACAGAGGCCATATATCTGTTCTCATCCTCTTAGATCTGAGTGCCGCATTTGACACCATTGATCATAATATTCTTAGAAATTGCCTTAGTCAATGGGTGGGCCTCTCTGGCAGCGTCTTAAATTGGTTTGAATCCTACCTGGCAGGGAGAAAATTCTTTGTTAGTTGTGGTAATTACAACTCAAAGACACATGATATCCTATATGGTGTTCCACAAGGCTCTATCCAGGGTCCGCTGCTCTTCTCAATCTACATGCTTCCGTTAGGTCAGATTATCTCAGGGCACAACGTGAGCTACCACAGCTATGCTGATGACACACAGCTGTATTTATCAATTGCACCTGATGAACCCGAATCTCTTGATTCACTAACACAATGTCTGACTTGTATCTCAGAATGGATGAATAGTAACTTTCTCAAATTAAATAAAGAGAAAACCGAAATCTTAGTGATTGGCAATAATGGATACAATGAGGCTATTAGAAATAAACTGGATACATTAGGATTAAAACTCAAAACGGAGGTAAAAAGCTTAGGGGCAACCGTTGACTGTAATCTAAATTTTAAATCGCATTTTAATCAGATCACTAGGACAGCATTTTTTCACTTAAGAAACATAGCAAAAGTTAGACCTCTTATATCATTGAAAGATGCGGAGAAATTAGTTCACACGTTTGTTTTCAGTCGACTAGATTACTGTAACGCACTCCTCTCAGGACTACCCAAAAAAGACATAAATCGTTTGCAACTAGTGCAGAATGCAGCTGCTAGAATCCTTACCAGGAAAAGAAAATCCGAGCACATTTCTCCAGTTTTGATGTCACTACACTGGTTACCTTTGTCATTCAAGATTGACTTTAAAATTCTGCTTATGGTTTATAAAGCCTTAAATAAACTTGCCCCATCTTATATATCGGAATGTCTGACACCTTATATTCCAAATCGCAACCTCAGATCCTCAACTGAGTGTCTCCTTAGAATTCCAAGAGCAAAACTTAATAGAAGTGGTGAGGCGGCCTTCTGCTGTTATGCACCTAAAATCTGGAATAGCCTCCCAGTAGGAATTCACCAGGCTAATACAGTGGAGCACTTTAAAAAACTGCTGAAAACACATTACTTTAATATGGCCTTCTCATAACTTCACTGTAATTTAAATCCTGATACTCTGTATATCCAATTCATTATAATAACTATTCATTCAAAATCTGTACTAACCCCTACTCTCTCTTCTGTTTCCTTTTCCGGTGTCCTTTTGGTGGTGGCACAACTACTCAAAGCACCATGATGTTCCAACAATGATGGATGGATTAAAAGCCAGAAGTCTGTATGACCATCAGCATCAAGCGACTCCGTGAGAACCCTAACTACAAAGAGGACTATTTCATTTATGTTAGGTAGAATGCCCAGAGGGGACTGGGTGGTCTCGTGGCCTGGAACCCCTACAGATTTTATTTTTTTCTCCAACTTTCTGGAGTTTTTTTTTTTGTTTTTTCTGTCCACCCTGGTCATCGGACCTTACTCCTTTTCTATGTTAACTAATGTTGTCTTATTTTAATTTCTTATTTTGTCCTTTATTTTTCTTTTCTTCATTATGTAAAGCAATTTGAGCTACTTTTTGTATGAAAATGTGCTATATAAATAAATGTTGTTGGTGTTGTTGTTATAGAGTTATAATGAATATAATTCAGCATGGCATGTAACACAAAATCATTTAGCTTCTGGTAAATTACAAAAACAAAATTAAAAAATAGGTCTATATTTTTGTACAGTGGAAGACACACACATAAAGGGTTATTGTACCCATAGGATGTCCCATTTAATGCAAAAAAGAAATAACATTATAATGCCTAAAGTAACAAAAATTCAGTTGTAACATTGTGATTACTCCTCTTGTACAGCTGTCCTAATGAGGTATCATCCCTCTTAGGTAGCCATCTCCCAAAAGAACCCTTACTTCATGTACTTCTTAAATAACGAACAGCCAGGGAGGTAGAGGCAGGTGTCAAAGAGGTTTTGCAGAAGTGACATGATTGGTCCTTGAGAACGACCTCCATCATGTTAAAGGTGGAAGTGAGAAATGTGTTACTGTCTGTGTGCTACACTATTCCCTCTATTACTTACTCAACAAAACATTAGATGCTCCCTTAGCCCTCGTGTGACTGGGGGCATGATGGAATTTAGCTACACCATAGCCTGACGCTTATATTCTTAAAAATGTGATTGTGCAGACTCTTTGTCCACCCCAACGACTTTAGCTGTTTGGTTTGGTAATTAGGTACTTCCTGAAATGTGGTTATGTTCATCTTCCACTATTCTGAAGTAAATATGGAGCAGATTGAAAAAAGTTTTGTTGAATAAGTTAGAACATATACACATTTACATGATACTTCATCACTACACTACAAAGACAATCAGATGACAACCAATTGGTGGCATGAAATTTTCGAAAACATCAGTTTTGAAGTCAGTGAATGTATGAAAAAGGAGGAAACTGTGGCGGACAGATATATTCACCTATGGAAGTTAATCATTTGCTTTTCTTCTTTGCTAAAAACACCACCAACTCACGTTCAGACATGTATGTGCTGAGCGACCCAGAAGTATAAACTGCTTTCAACAGCATAGCCTACAGCGTAGGCTTGACACAGAAGTATAAATCAGCGTTTAGAAAGACAGCTTAATATAAAACTGTGTTTAGCTCACAAAATTATGCGTATTCTATTGATACTTCAATATCAATAAAGGTAAAATAATAATGATAAAGATAATCTGGGGTTTTGGTCAAACAATGTTGAAGATACTACAGTACAGTATCAGACAGGTGCACACTGTAGTCTAGAGATGATGTATTCCTAATTACTGGTCATTGTCAATTCCTTAACAGCAGCATTCTGATGTTGCTTAATACCTTGAAGTAGGAAAGCTTTATAAAAGTGCATTGCAGTAATCATTTTCAGAAGTGCTTAAAATAGGAAGAAATTTGTAAATAAGCGGAAGAAACGTCCACGGTAATGTTCTAGAAATAGAAAAGACAATTCAATTGGTATGGCGATGTTATTTTCTAAACACATATTTGCTTGAAAATTACTACAACTATAGTGACTGTAAATGACAGAAAATGTTTTCAGGAATTAAGATCCTTAAGGGATCAGGCAAGCTTTTCAAATTAAACCGAAGGCTATTTTTATTATACTCAGTGTCTGCATGATCCACTTACGTGTGGCCACTGACTATCTCTGCAGCACTGGCCATGATTCAGGAAATAGTACTGGAAGGAGTGACAGTCCATTGGTGAGTATTCTTGAGCACAAACCCTCACAGGGTGTAAAAAAGCAAACCAAGAGTGCAGAGATCAAGCAGCTACCAGATGTGGGATTAAGTCAACCACTGTCTCAGGCAATAGTGATAGGAAAAGAGAGAAGGAAAGATAAGAACTACATGAATTATGAGTTTTGGCTTTAAATATTTTGTATACGGATAATGGTATGGTGGAGATTGTACTACTTACAGGTTGACATTCGTAGATTGTTTATACATACTTTGTTTTTTTGTGAGTAATTCTGGTTCCCTCCATATTCCTAATACATTTGTGTTTTGTGAGCCTAAACTGGACTGATGAGAATGTAGCTCTTTGCATAAATATGTTTTGCTTTGGATTTGATTTAACTGATCATGAGATAAAAAAGACTAAATGGCTGAAAGGAAATATTGCTATAAATTTAAAATTGTATTAAAATTGTTTTTTCTTCATTTATACTAAGATTGAACAATGTAAAATAATTAGCTAATAGTAACAACACAAATAATGATGCAATGACTGTAAGTATTTCCTCATCACATTAAGTGAATAAATTGTAAAATAGTACATAAAGCAAATTAGTTAATAGTCAGAAAGATAACATAAAATTAAAGCTAAAGGAGAAAAAACTAAACAAAGGTAGGTGCCAAACCTAACATTTACAGGGTGTTTTTACACTTTCTAAGGCTTGAGGATATGTATCTTTGAGGAGTGCCTTTGGACTCATGTCTATAAAATAAGCAGTTCGTCATTAAAAGGGCACTACAGAAAGCTCTGGGTATTCATCCCTACTGACTACAATAAGAAGGCAAATCGAAGTTCTAACCATGAACAAAATCATCGTCTATGAGCACCAAAACTTCCAGGGGATGAGCAGGGAGTTCACCAAAACTGTTCCAAGTCTAATTGATGAAAACTTCAATGACTGCATTTCATCCTTAATGATAATTGGTGCCCCTTGGGTAGCTTATGAGCATCCTAACTTCAAAGGCCGGCAGTTTGCCTACGAGGAAGGGCAGTATGCCAATGCTGAATGGAATGATGCATATTCTTCCTTGCAAATCATCACTGACAACCTTGACGACCCTTTGATCACTTTATATGAACATGCTAATTACGGTGGAAGAAAGAAAGATGTCACTCTTGAAACAAACCTCCTCTTTTCTGACTTCAATGACACTGCCTCGTCCCATATTGTGCATAGAGGAGTCTGGGTCCTGTATGAACATGGAGACCGTGGAGGCCGGCAAATCATTGCTCGAGCAGGGGAAAAGGTGGCAAACTACGGTGATCTCGGTTTCAATGATCAGCTCACCTCACTTCGTCCACTGAAGTATGGCTCCCCTACTGTGAAAGCCAAAATTCAGTGGGAGAAAATGGTCAAGGAGTCGGAGAAGAATGTGAAGATCGATGAGCTGGTCGGAGTAAACCGATCTGACACTGATCAGTCGTTTTCTTCCACTGCCACCAAAGAATATGAAACCTATGTCAGCCAGAGCATCTCCTTCAGCAACTCCACCACAATTACTGTTGGTAGTAAATTCTCCCTTGATATCGTGCCTGGTGTAGGAATGGAGACCAGCATCTCGGCTTCCAACACCTTCACTGTTGAAAAAGGGAAAACTGAATCTTCAACTTCAAGAGAGAAGACTGAAATCAACCTACCTGTCAAAATCCCTCCACATACAGAATTAACAGTTAGTGTTATGAGAAAAGAAATGTCTGTGAGGGTGCCAGTAGAGTTTACTGTCACTCGAGGTAGTAACACTAAAAAAGAATATGGGGAATACCGGTGCAGCTCGGGGAGCTCAGTGAATGCTGAATATTCGTCTAAACAGCTGAAATGAAATAGAGAAACAAAGATAAGGAAATGCTAATCATATTCAGCCAATAATTGAAATGTAAACTGGGATTTTTTTTAGTTTTTTTAGTAACTTCTCCCAGTACTTAGCAATGCAGAATCAATAACATTTGAAAATAATTAAACTGTTGTGTTTCAGCTATTTTTTGTGTTAAAGGTTACTTTAAGAATTGGGCCAATATATTCTGTATAAGTTTTTAATGGGATGTAATTAATTACATATAAAAGTAACATGAAAGCTACTTCTACATCTTCATAAGTTTCTGTGTTTTCATTTGTTATGACAGCTCTTTTGAATTGAGGTTAGTCCTCAGTATTCATACTTTAATTTAAAATGCTTGCTTCTTTGTCCTGGGTGACCACAGCAATGCAAAGGGCAACACTACCACCTCATGGCGCTTGTGTCCTGGTTGACTAGTCACCTGCAGAACTTTTTACATGGAGTTTGTATGTTTTCCTCATGTTGATGTGCATTGCACATTCTAAAAACATACAATTAATTTGAAAGGCAAATATAATTTGGCTTGAGGTGTGTTTATGTGTGTGTGTGTGTGTGTGTTTGTGTGTGTGTGCATATTCCAAAATGAAAAGGAGATAAAAATGTCCAATTCTATCTGTCAGATTTTGCCAACTATTACTGATTTGCCAACTAAATGCAAAAAAAATAACATCGATATTGGTTATACAGACCTTTAAAAAGTACTTGCCTGAGTTAGTTTTCTGCATTATTATATGTTCTCAAAGACAAAGAACCATGTTAGCACAGTGGCAGTGCTGCTGCCTCACAATAGGGAGACCAGGGTTTGCATCCAGGGTCCCCCCTGCATGGTGTTTGCATGTTTTCCCCGTGTCTGCATGGGTTTACTCCAGTTTTCTACCACTGTTGAGAGACATGCAGGTTAGGTGAATTGAAAACACTAAATGAGCCCTAGTGTGTGGAAGTGTGTGTTTGCCCTGCGATGGACTGGCACCCCATCCTGGGCTTGTTCCTGCCTTACGTGCTGGGATAGGCTCCAGCGCACCCTTATGAACGTGGTCTGAATTAAGCAGGCCAGAAAATGAGGTGGAAAAAGGGACCAAAATATAACTCTAATGATCAAGAAATACATCATTTTGATTCTTTCATAAAAAAGTTAAGAAAGTTTTACAATACCAGATTTCGGATGTGAAAATTCTATGGCATCCTTAGTTCACAATACTGTTCAAAGACCTTTAACAGCAATAAGTTTCCATCCATCTTTTTAATCCATTTATCCGGGACAGGTTTACAGGGAAGCTGAAGCCCATCCCAACAAGCACAGGGCATAAGGCCTGAAATGAAAATCTAAGTTTGAAAGAGAAAGGCCCCAAAGTAAATGCAGGAAAGCCCAAGGTGAGGGAGGTATGGTATAGGTGGGTGAATGGGAAAGCGACATGTGTGGTAAAGGTGTTGGGAGAAACAGGATCCAATGTACCATTGTCATAAGATGGTGTTTTGAAGATGAGTCAGCAGAAGGTGTGCAAGAAGGGTGCAGAAGGTTGATGTGGTAAGTGTAAATGTAGATCTCGGCAACTGAGTTATTTTTGGAAAAAATAGAATATTTCTGCTTTTTATTTAATAATAATGTGACTGGTGTCTGGGTCCTACTTATAGGTAATCTAACCTAAACACAGTTAAAAGATCTAATTATGCCACCCAGTTTTATTAAGACTCTGGGAACTCTTGAAATTATTTTAAAAGGCTAAAAGGCATAAAAAATAACATTTTTAAAACAAATCTTAACATTAGGGACCTTTATAATTTATGACAATACACAGGTTTCTTCAAATTGGGTGATGAGTAAACTATGGTAACAGACAATCTAAAATACACCAAGAAGATAAAAGTAGATACGAGTCTAAAAATACCAGGAGCAAAAACCTTTTAAAAAGAGAGCACACAGTCCACACTCTAAAAGTCCATTAAACATGGCAGCGGATGATACAACCGTTGGTGGTGCAAAGTCCAGGTTGTGTGCTATGTTCCTGCACAATGCTTGCATAACTGTAATTGCAAGGGTTAGAGGTGTATGGGAGAAATTCAGGGAGTTGTCCACAATTCTAACTTCTAAAGGAAGGGAAAAGTTTATGAAAATTGAATTAGGGGTAGTTGGTTCTATTGGACATAAATGTGGCCTATGAAAGCAGAACATGAAGTAACGCTGGAAAGAACAAAGATTAGAATGATCATGTAAATGTGCGGAGTGTCACTGAGTTAGAAGAAGATGAGTACTGAGTTGACAGAAAGACTTGATGAAGAGGCAGTAGATGTTGTGCTGAGGAGAAACCAACCATCATAATTTGGGTGGGTGGACTGCAAGCCAGATGATAACTGAGTAAAATGGTGCACCAAGATGGAGGTGGAAGGGATGAGATCCAGAGGGAGGCTGAAGAAGACCTTGGTGGAGCATGTATCAGAAGATATGAAAAGAATGGGACTCACCCAAAGGAATGCCCAGGACCACTGAGAGTGGAGGAAAAAAATTTTAAGAAGCAATTACCTCACCTGTTTAAAAATGGAAAATGGCCGTTAAATCTCTGATGATTATGATGATGATATTCACAGAGGATAAAAAACTGTTCTGTTCTCCAATGCTATTTGCAATTGCTATCAAATAGCCAGCTATTTTTCTACAGCAAAACAAAGAAATAAAGGTATTTTTAAGGGAAGGAATGGAACAATTTAATATCTCGCTTTGTAGGCATTATGATTCTGTTCATCAGTATCCCAAAAGTATCATTGCTGATCTTAAGAAATGTACTAAATGACTTTTATAAGATCTCTAGATTTAAAATTATGGACCATGCAAAGAGGAAGACACCACTGAATATGCATCTGCCTGACTGGATCTGGAAAGAAACTCTTGTAAGAAGTCCTCACTGTAGGCTTTGCTCTGTGCTCCGGTCATGAGTAATTTTTGCCACTATGCCGCTGATCAGTTTGTTCTTCACTCACTCAGCAACTTATGTAGAAGACACTTTAAGGAAAACACACTGCTGTGTCTTTGAACCCCTTGTCTGCTATACAGTAGTTAAGACATTAGACTTCTCATCTCTATATTGGTAATGTGTCTAGTGAAATGATATTTTATATAATCTAATAGTAGAGAAAATCTAATTGTCTTTATGTGGAAATTGTAGAGTTCTTTAGAATTTGAAAAGAAATTATTAATGTTATTGTACCACAAATAAACTTGGCTGAGTTCATGCTTGTGTCTCTGCTAAACTCCTATTGTTATAATTATTAACAGGCAGATAACACAGTTGTCCTCCCCTTTCTCTTTTTTTCTCATCTTATGCCAATTTGCTCAATAGGTTTGGGTAAGAGTATGGCTTGAAGTGTTGTTTATGATTACACACTTTAATTGTTTCAGGCTTTGAAAATCTTGTAAGTTCAGTTTTTAGAAACTTATGTTTGAATGTCATTTGACTTCTGTAATTTATTCACATAGAACAAGTAAAGATTAAAATTTAATCCATACACACATTCTAGCTATGCAATTAGACTTTAAAGAATGAAATCTTTAATATTCTGCACAACCCCTGACCAAGACTGAATTATCTGCACCATCAATAAGTCTGCATTATCATACTGTATATCTGTATTTCAGTTACTTGTATTGTCTGACAACATAATCATTTCCTACTGAATTTAGGGAAATAATAATTTAACTAGTGGGCTGGTGCCCTGCCCGGGGTTTGTTTCCTGTCTTGTGCCCTGTATTGGCTGGTGTTGGCTCCTGTAGACCCCCGTGACCCTATAGTTAGGATATAGCGGGTTGAATAATGGATGGATGGATGGATAATTTAACTGCATGCGTTGCAATTTCCCTAAAATAGATATACATTGTTGCTTGTAATTTCACCTTGATAAGTCAGTGCAAAAACACATAACTTACAGTATATTCCTTTAAATTTGACTTCTGATGCTGTTTAGTCAATTTATTGTAAAAATTATGAAAGCAACTATGACGTTAATGGCTGTCTGAATCTTTTTTTTTTACCTGGGTGGAGTTATTCATGTGCGAATCACCCTGGGATGTATGAACAGGTAATCTGAAGTTATTACTTTCAGAATCTACAAAAATTGTTTAATGTTCTTCTAAAATAAACTGCCCAAGTCTCTGCCTGTAGTCTGTTTCTCCTTGAAAGTTCTACTATACCTGAGGGTCTATTTCACACTGGGATTTCTGTTCACATCACACTCTAAATTATGTAGGGGATGGGTGTTGTTTGTTGAATATGATTTACTACACTTTAATTTATACACTGATGTCTGAAGTATTGTAACCCAGCCACAGGAGATGTACAAACCAGTGTGTTTCTTTGTGCCAGTCCCAAGCCCGGATAAATGGGAAGGGTTACGTCAGGAAGGGCAGCTGGTGTAAAATTTTGCCAAATCAATATACGGACAACAATACAAATTTCCATACCGGATCAGTCGAGCCCCGGGTTAACAACGACCGCCACCAGTACTGTTAGCCAACAGGGTGCTGGCGGAAATTGGGCTACTGTTGGCCGAAGAAGAAGGAGAAGAAGAGGGGGGAGATGTGTCCAGAGGCAGGAGGAGAGGAGGAAAGTAAAGAGAGTGGAACTGAGGGTAGGAACTTTGAATGTTGGCAGTATCACTGGTAAGGGGAGTGAGTTAGCTGATGTGATGGAGAGAAGGAAGGTTGATATATTGTGCGTGCAAGAGACTACATGAAAGGGGAGTAAGGCCAGGTGGATCGGAGGTGGATTCAACCATCTATCATGGTGTGGATGGGAGGGGAAATGGGGTAGGAGTCATTCTGAAGGAACAGTATGTCAAGAGTGTTTTGGAGGTGTAAAGAGTGTCAGGCAGAGTAATGATTATGAAGCTGGAAATTGGAGGTGTGATGATGAATGTTGTTAGTGCATATGCACCACAAGTTGGGTGTGCAATGGGTGAGAAAGAAAAATTTTGGAGTGAGTTGGATGAAATGATGAACAGTGTACCTAAGGGACAGAAAGTGGTGATAAGAGCGGATTTCAATGGGCATGTTGGTGAAGGGAACAGTGGAGATGAGGAGGTGATGGGTAGGTATGTTGTCAAGGAGAGGAATGAAGAAGGTCAGAGGATAGTGGATTTTGCCAAAAGGATGGACATGGCTGTGGTGAATGCATATTTTAAGAAGAGGGAGGAACATAGGGTTACGTACAAGAGTGGAGGAAGATGCACACAGGTAGATTACATCCTATGCAGAAGAGCTGATCTGAAGGAGATTGAAGACTGCAAAGTGGTAGCAGGGGAAAGTGTAGTTAAGCAGCATAGGATGGTGGTCTGTAGGATGACATTAGAAAGCAAGAAGAGGAGGAGACTGAGGGCAGAGGCAAGGATCAAATGGTTCAAGTTGAAAATGGAAGACTGCATGGTTGAGTTTAGGGAGGAGGTGAGACAGGCACTGGGTGGCAGTGAAGAGTTACCAGACAGCTGGGAAACTACAGCAGATGTAGTACGAGTGACAGCAAGAAGGGTGCTTGGCGTGACATCTGGAAAGAGGAAGGAGGAAAAGGAAACCTGGTGGAGAATGAGGAAATACAGGAGAGTATACGGAGGAAGTGGATGGCAAAGAAAATGTGGGATAGTCAGAGAGATGCAGAAAGTAGACAAGAGTACAAGGAGATAAGACGCATGGTGAAGAGAGAGGTGGCGAAGGCTAAAGACAAGGCGTATGATGAGTTGTATGAGAGGTTGAACACTAAGGAGGGAGAAAAGGACCTGTACCGATGGGCTAGACAGAGGGACTGAGCTGGGAAAGATGTGCAGCAGGTTTGGGTGATAAAGGATAAAGATGGAAATGTACTGACAAGCGAGGAGAGTGTGTTGAGCAGATGGAAAGAGTACTTTGAGAGGCTGATGAATGAAGAGAACGAGAGAGAGAAGAGGTTGGATGATGTGGAGATAGTGAATCAGGAAGTGCAATGGATTAGCAAGGAGGAAGTAAGGACAGCTCTGAAGAGGATGAAAAATGGAAAGGCAGTTGGTCCAGGTGACATACCTATTGAAGCATGGAGGTGTTCAGGAGAGATGACAGTGGAGTTTTTAACCAGATTGCTTAAAGGAATCTTGGAAAGTGAGAGGATGTCTGAGGAGTGGAGAAGAAGTGTACTGGTGCTGATATTTAAGAATAAGGGGGATGTGCAGGACTGCAGTAACTACAGCGGAATAAAATTGATGAGTGACAGCATGAAGGTATGGGAAAGAGTAGTGGAAGATAGGTTACGAAGTGAGGTGATGATTAGTGAGCAGCAGTATGGTTTCATGCCAAGAAAGAGCACCAGAGATGCAATGTTTGCTCTGAGGATGTTGATGGAGAAGTTTAGAGAAGGCCAGAAGGAGTTGCATTGCGTCTTTGTGGACCTGGAGAAAGCATATGACAGGGTGCCTCGAGAGGAGCTGTGGTATTGTATGAGGAAGTCGGGAGTGGCAGAGAAGTACGTAAGAATTGTACAGGATATGTACGAGGGAAGTGTGACAGTGGTGAGGTCTGCGGTAGGAGTGACGGATACCCTTCAAGTTGGAGGTGGGATTACATCAGGGATCGGCTCTGAGCCCTTTCTTATTTGCAATGGTGATGGACAGGTTAACAGACGAGATTAGACAGGAGTCCCCATGGACTATGATGTTTGCTGATGACATTGTGATCTGCAGCAATAGTAGGGAGCAGGTTGAGGAGACCCTGGAGAGGTGGAGATATGCTCTAGAGAGGAGAGGAATGAAGGTCAGTAGGAACAAGACAGAATACATATGTTTAAATGAGAGAGAGGTCAGTGGAATGGTGAGGATGCAGGGAGTAGAGTTGGCGAAGGTCGATGAATTTAAATACTTGGGATCAACAGTATAGAGTAATGGGGATTGTGGAAGAAAGGTGAAAAAGAGTGCAGGCAGGGTGGAATGGGTGGAGAAGAGTGTCAGGAGTAATTATAAATGCAAAGAATTATTATTATTATTAATTTGTGACAGACGGGTAACAGCAAGTGTGAAAGGGAAGGTCTGCAGGACGGTAGTGAGACCAGCTATGTTATATTGGTTGGAGATGGTGGCACTGACAAGAAAGCAGGAGAAAGAGCTGGAGGTAGCAGAGTTAAAGATGCTAAAATTTGCACTGGACGTGACGAGGATGGATAGGATTAGAAATGAGTACATTAGAGGGTCAGCTCAAGTTGGACGGTTGGGAGACAAAGTCAGAGAGGCGAGATTGCATTGGTTTGGACATGTGCAGAGAGATGCTGGGTATATTGGGAGAAGGATGCTAAGGATAGAGCTGCCAGGGAAAAGGAAAAGAGGAAGGCCTAAGCGAAGGTTTATGGATGTGGTGAGAGAGGACATGCAGGTGATGGGTGTAAGCAAGATGCAGAGGACAGAAAGATAGGTGTTGCCACAGCGGATGATGTTCTTCCATAACGGGAGCAGCCGAAAGAAGAAGAAGAAGATGTCTGGAGTATTGTAATGGTCAATATATTGACAGAATTGTGTTTTACTAACTGTAGTGTGACCTTTAAATTCAATAAAACTGTAAGAAAAGAAGTAAACCTGGGAGTTTCCTTAAATGTATGTATTAAAAAATAAAAATGAAAAATATTAGAACTAAAACAAAGGAAAATAAACCATTTGGTCTGCTGTAATAATCATTAGATGCATTGTCCTCTTCAGTAACTTTCCATATTACAATAAAATGTATTTTTATTTCACCTTTCACAGACCACACATAACATTATTTACAGAGTAATAATGAATATAATTTAGTGTAGCATGTAAAGCAAAATCATATAGCTTCTGGTAAATTACAAAAAGAAAAACATATATATTTGCAGTGGAAGGCACTTAAAAGGTTGGTGTACCCACTGGATGTCCCGTTTAATGCAAAAAAGAAATAACATTGGAATACCTAAAGTAACAAACATTTTGTTGTAACATTGTGATTAGAGGCAGGTCTCCAAGAGATTTGGCAGAAGTGACATGATTGGTCCTTGAAGACGACCTCCATGATTGTAAGGGTGGAAGGGAGTAATTCCCAAAACTCTGCATTAAGAAGTGCTTCCTGGCTTCAGACTTAAATGCACTACCCCTAATTTCCACTGGTGTCTACGAGTATGTGATTCACCCTTAAGCCTGAAAACTTTGGCAGAGTAGGACATGTCCTTAAGTCCTTGTATTCATGCACAGCATCAAGTGCTGCAATTACTTTATTGTAGCATGGTGACCACAACTACACACAATACACCAGATATGGTCTTACTAGTGCATCATATAATCTAAGCCGAATGTCACTTGATTTATATTCAGCAGTTTTTTATGATATAAGCTAATATTATATTTGCCTTTTTATTGGCTTGTGCACATTGCTATGATGATGAAACTGTTGTGTCAGTGGTTGTTTCCTATAGGACAGTTTTTCCCATTTTATTTTTATAATTGACATTCCTTTTGCCCTTGTGTAGCACTTTGTGCTTTTTTCTTCCTTAAACTCTATTTTTCAATTGTTTGCCCATTTCTGAAAATTGTTCAAGTCTTTTTGAATTATTTTTACTACCTCTTCAGTGTTTGCCTTTTCTTCAGTTTTAGTATTATCTGTAGATTTACTAGCTACACCAAAATCTATGTCATTAATGTAAATCAGAAAAAGTAATAGTCCCAGGACAGACCCAATGAGGAACTCCACTGACAACGTCATGCCACATGGAACATTTTAATATTATTAGTACTCGTTGTCTCCTACTGGTTCCCCAACTTGAGATTTGAAGCCTATAGTTTCCAGTTTTAGAATCAATCTTCACTGTAGGACTGTATCAAAGACGTCTTGATGGTCTAAGTAAATTGTGTTCTGTGCTTTGTAACTTGTCTGTTCAAAAAAATCTTAAAGATTGGTTTGGCAAGATCTTCCTCTTAAAACCCATGCTGGCTGTTATTTAGAATGTTATTTTCATATAAGTACTTTGCTAATTTATTTTTATATTATAGTTTCCAAAATTATGTAGGACACAGAAATGAGACTTAATAGTCTATATTATCAGGAAACATTAAGTCTTTCTTCTTGAAGACTGCAGTCGCATTTGCAAGTTTCCATTCCTCCGGTGCTTCTCTATTCTGAAGGGAGTGTTTAAATATGCCTGGTAAGGTTTTATAGGTGATGTCTTTCGTTTCTTTCAGTGCAGTTGGTGAAATACTGTCATGTCCAGAGGTTTCATTAGTCTCCAATGTATCAGGGAGCTTGATTAATTCATGCTTTTCTTTTTAGTTGGCTAGATTACTGTAATGCACTTCTATAATAGGATTACATAAGAAAGACATCAATTAATACAGAACGTAGCAACAAGAATCTGAACTAGAAAAAGAAAATCTGAGCACATCTCACCAGTTTTAGTGTTGTTACATTGGTTAATCATGTCATTTAGAATTGACTTAAAATACTTCTAATATTGAATAAAGTTGTTAATAATCTCGCCCCTTCCTATGTTTTGAAGTTCCCGTCCTCCTACACTCCAAGTTATAACCTTAGATCTTCTAATGGTGGTCTGATTAAAATTTTAAGAGCCAAGCTTAAAAGAAACTGCCAAGCAGCCTTATGTTCTACAAACAAAATCTGGAATATTTTACCAATAAAGATTCATCAACATTTTTAAAAACCTCTAAAAACCCATTATTTTAATTTGTAACATTTTCATTGTACTTTTTGGCTTCAGTAGGAGTTTTTTCAATTTCACCTTTTTAAATTCTTTCTTGATTTCTTTCTGTACTGTCTGGTATTGTTCTGAATTATTTGACTATTTTATAATATTCTTTTACAGTTCTTGAAAAAGAATTGTGATCCTGTTAGTTTTACAATATCAAATCATGTTGATTATGGGCAGACAATTGCTATTCAGCATAGTGCTGTGTGATCAAAGTAATATGTTTGTCATCTGATTTTTCTCATGTATTGCTGTCTCTAGATATTGAAAAGAAATATGACAAGGTTGGATGGAACCATTTACATGGACTTGGCATATTAAATAATTTCTGTAAGCCCTTTAATATTTCTAGGTTTTACTACAATATATTTTACTATACCCTCTCCTGTTCTTCATCTCTTCTGTGTGGCTGGAGAAAAGTAATTTGAATATGACTGTTAAGGTTGAGTTATACTTCTTTGTCAAGCCTATAATGTACCTATACCGAAGCCTGTGACATAGCCAAGTCACAGCCTGACACCTATATCCAAAAAATTGTGACTTTGCAGACCATACGCAGACCCCTGGAACTCTAATTAATTGTTTTGGTAACTACATACTTCCTGAAAGGCATTTATGTTCATCTTCCATTATTCTGAAGTAAATATGGAGCAGATTGAAGAATGATTTGTTGAAGAAGTTAGATAATATTCACATTTATATGATACCTCATCACTACACTACAAAGACAGTCAGATGGCAGCCAATTTGTGATGTGAAATATCAGCTAACATCAGTTTGGAAGTCAGTGAATGTATGAAAAAGGGGGAAATGTGAGGGACAGATACATTCACCTATGGAAGGACATAGATCATTGACTTTTCTTCCATTATAAAAACTCCACCAAATAGCATTCAGGTATGTGTGTGCAGCACAACACAGGAGTACAAACTGCTTTCCACAGCTTAGCCTACAGCGTGGGCTTGACGCAGAAGTATAAATCAGCCTTTAGAATGACAGCTTAACATTGAATTGTGCTCTGCTCACAGAATTATGTGTATACAGTACTTCAACATCTCTGGGCGATGTTCACTTAGATGAAATTGGAAAAATCAATCATCTTTTTGAGATTGTGATCCTCATGTCACAGTAATCAAAGTCTATCCAGTTTCTATCAAAAATATATATCTCTAGCAGCCATATTTTGTATCTGACAATCCATCTGTGCTAGCTTATTCAGTAGTATGCTGTCTTTTGTTTACTAGCTATACCACTTCCAGATGAGTTTATGCTTTTTTGGGCAGCTTTTGAATAACAACCTAAGTGTTGGCTGCTTCACCCGGCACACAATCAGGTTGCAGTTTCCTCATTTCTGTTTGGCAATGCAACTAACTGAATTACAACTTAAGCAACAGCCATCTTCCCTCTCTCTTGTCTGCATATTCTGCTGATGTATAATCACAACACCTTAAAGATCAGGTCCAAAAACAGTAAGACCAGGCCCAGGGTGACAGCTAGAATTCTATTTTGGTTTATTGGTACTTGATGTTATCTCTTTGATCATGCTACCTTTATATATTTTCTGAAACTTGTGCAGGGCAGCCCATTCAAGATCAGGGTTTCAGACCTTTTCAGACGTGAAAGGTTTGGAGTTGGATGATCGGCAACAGCTGTTTGTGTTACCGTATCAGTGTACTTCAACAACTACCTCAATAGGGTACTGTACCTCTTGTTTGTAGAAGGACTCCAAGATTTGAGTTCACCATTTATGACTACATAACAGAAAGACAATGGGTGACAGAGCTTAATGGTTGCTAAGTAGTGGACATTCTTTTAATCTTCATGAAGATTCTGTAGGGTTCATTAGAATAGTGGCATAGCCGAAGCACCCACAGCCTCCTTGAGCCTGGTGGAGCCCTCAGATCCAAAGGCTACCTCACCAGATTGCCACAAAAAATACATTTAATTTTTTGCAAAAATAATAAAACATTTTGTGCATTTGGGCCAAAGAAAACAGTGAAAAACTGGTGTGTCATGTCTTGTGACATTACAGGCAACAGATATGAACACAATAAAATCTGTATAAGTCAGACAGCAGACAACAAAGAGCTCCATCATGATAAAAAAAAGAAAATAAATAAGCTCTGCCCAAATCAAGAAACTGGAACAACAGGCTTTTGACAAACAACCCAAGATAACATCTATGCTTAAAGCATCAGTGGAAGAGGCAATGGGCGAATTGCTGTCATTGTCATAAACAGGGATAAATTCAATCAAACCAAGAGCACTGATGTTTTGTTTTTTGTTTCTCTGCCTTGCCATCCTGCACTGAAATGATGTGATATGGAGCAGCAACAAGCATCTTTTAGTATATAGCTGTTGACTAAATTGTTTTATTTATTTTGTGCATGTGGGACACATTCTGGATAGAAAGATTTGGATCAGTCGCAAAATTTATCAGAGCAATCAAGAAAAAAAAAAAATAAACAGCGGCAAGACAAAAATCAGGATAAGTCATTATTAACATTAGTCTGAACATTGCTTTAAAGACTCATGCTTTTTCAGACAATGGCTGTTTTATGTCAACAGCAACATCCAAAAAAACAAAGTTAAATGGGTGAAGATGCTAAATATAAGAATGTTAAATTAGGGTTATATTGTAAATGTTTTTTGTCAGGAAGAGGAACCACCTCTGTTATTGTGGGTGGGAGGCCACAGATTCTGCACTAGACCACAACATGGGAGTATGCTTCACCAATTTACATGTGTTTTACGGACTTGGAAAAGTCATACAACTGCATCCCTCAGGATGTCCTTTGGGGTGCTTCTGGAGTTGTGGAGTACCAGGCTTGCTGTGGCAGGCTGTTCAGTCCCTGTTTAACAAGAGCAAAGGCTTTGTGTGCATTGCTAGGAGTAAGTCAGACTCATTCTTGGTGGGTGTGGGACTCTGTCATGGCTGCCCTCTGTCACTGATTCTGTTTATAATTCTTATGGAGAGAATTTTCAGGTTCAACCACGGAGTGGAGGGTGTCCTGTTTAGAGACCTCAGAATTGTACCTCTGCTTTTTTCTGATCATATGGTCCTGCTGACTTCCTTGGGCTGTAACATGCACTGAGGCGGTTTGTGTGAAGAGCATCAGCACCTCCAACTTTGAAGTCATAATTCTCAATCTTTGCTGTGGAAAATGGATGGAGTGCTTGCTCTCTCTGGGTTAGGTGTGAGGTGCTACCTCAAGTGAAAGATTTTTAATATCTCAGTGTCTTGTTCACAACTGAGGGAAGAAGGGAGCAGGAGATCGACAGGTAAATTTAAGCAGCATCCAGATGTTCTACTGGTCAGTCATGGTGAAGACAGAGCTGAGCTGAAAGGCGAACATCTACATTTCTGCCCACACCTATGGTCACAAGCTTTGGGTAGTGACTGAAATGAGCTTCTCTTGTAAAGTGTCTACACTCAGCCTCAGAGGAGCTCAAAGTAGAGCTGCTGTGGCTTTGCATTAAAAAGCTAGTTCAGGTGGCCCGGGCATCTGGTTAGAAGGCCTTCTATATGAAGTATTTTGGGCATTTTCAATATCCAGGTCATTGCAATATATAAATGTATGCACATACTAACCACAATCTGAAAAGATGCAACATGTGTTATAAATGAAATAATAAAGGAAATATTGATATTTCATAAAAACTTTCTCAGCTTTAATTAGATTGGCTAATTGGTCGGCAGATTGTGTATGTCAGCGTGGCTATGAATGATACTTTTTCTTCACTGAAAATCATCACTGACAACCTTGATGATCCTCTGAAATCCATTTATGAACAGATTAATTACGAAGGAAAAAGGAAAGACATCGCTACTGAAATGAACCTCTACTTTGGTGACTTCATTGACAAAGCCTCATCCCAAACTGTGCACAGAGGAGCCTGGGTCCTGTATGACCACATGGACCACAGATCATTGCTTATCCAGGGGAAAGAGTGCCCAACTACTGCAACTTCGGTTTCAATGATCAGCTTTCCTTCCTTTGTCTGCTGCAGCATGGCTCCCTGAGAGTGAAAGCCAAAATTCAGTGGGAGAAAATGATCAGGGAATTGGAGAGGAATATGAAGATCGACAAGCCGGTTGGCATAAATCGATCAGACACTGAGCAGTCCATTTCTTCCACTGCCACCAAAGACTATGAAACCTACATCAGCCAGAGCATCACCTTCAGTAACACCACCACAATTACCAGTGGAGCTACATATCATGCCTGGTGTAGGAATAGAGACCAGCATCTCAGCTTCCAACACCTTCACTGTGGAAAAAGGGAAAACCGAGTCCATAACTTCAAGAGAAAAGAATGAACTCACCCTCCCTGTCAAAATCCCTCCACATAACAGAACTGACTGTAAATGGCATGAGAGAAGAAATGTCTGTGAGGGTGCTGGTAGAGTTTACTGTTACTAAAATACAATATGGGGAACACTGGTGCAGGCTGGAGACTGCAGTGCATGCTCAATATTCATATAAACAACTGAAACAGACAAACAGAAATAAAGAAATGCTAACCATATCTGTAAATCAAATTTTTAAATCCATTTAAAGGGCTAAAAAGTTAAATGTTAACTGTGATTTTTTTTGCTGTTTACAGTTTTTATAAATTTCAGTAATTGAAAAAGTTGAAATGATTTCTACCTGCAGAACCAATAAAACCTGACAATAACTTTTTTTGTATTTCTGCTATTTTGTGTGTTAAAGGTTAATTTCCGATATGGACAAATACATTCTATATTATTTTTGATTATAAAAGTAACATGAAAGCTACTTCTACATCTTCTCCTATATGTTTTTGTATATAATGAGAGCTCTAATGATTGCAGATTAGTCCTCATTATTCAGACTTTACTTTTAAAAGCTTACTTCCTTGGCATGAATCAGCATAGCAATGCAAAGGGCAGCACTGCCACCTTATGGCGCTTGTATCCTGGTTTACTAATCACCTGCAGAACTTTCTGAATGGAGTTTCTATGTTCTCTTCTTGCTGATGTGCCTTGCATAATTTAAGAACATAGAATTAATTTGAAAACAAATGTTATTTGGCTTGATGTGTGTGTGTGCATGTAGATATGTGTGTGTGTCTGTGTGCATACCCCAAAATAAACTTGTCTCTCATTTAGGGTTCTCTCCAGATAAGTAATAGGCTGATCTGAACAAAAGAAAATAAAAATGGCTATTTCTGTCACTGAGATTTTGCCCATTAGGTGAATTGGCAAGGCCTAATTAGCCCTAGTGTGTGTTTGGTGTGCGTGTTTGTCCTGCGATTGACTGGCACCCCGTCCAGGGTATATACCTGCCTTGCGTGCTGGGATAGGCTCCAGCACACCCGAGTGACCCTAGTTTGAATTTAGTAGGTTTGAAAATGAAATGAAAAATGAAGGAATCAAAATCTAATATTAGATGAACTGACCTCAAGTGATCAAAATCAAATTAAATTAAAATGTATTTATAAAGCACAATTTTAAAACATCATAAGTGAAAACTAATGTGCTGTACAATAAAATCAAAAAATATCAATAATAAATCAGTAAACAATGTACAAAAATTGCATAAATACTAAACAAATAAGTTAAAAGAACCGATAAGATAAACAATTTACAGAAAAACAACAGATATGAAAAAATTAGTAAATTATTAATAAAATTGATACCAGAGTTACTCTTATACAGTTAAAAGCAATCAAAAACAAATGTGTTTTAAGTCTAGATTTAAACATTTGAGTTGAAGAAGCTAAGCTAATTTTAATTGGCAGAGCATTCCATAACTTTGGTGCTAGTACTACAAAGGCACGATCAACCCTTGTCTTCATCTTAGACTTTGGCACAAACAACAATTGCTGTTGAGAGGAACATAAAGAGCGGACTGGTGTATATGGAACCAGCAACTCAGCCAGATAGGATGGGACAAAACCATTTAGCGACTTATAAACCAAAAGTAAAACTTTAAGAGAGACTCAGTAAGAAAACGAGCAGCAGCATTCTGAACCATCTGTAGCTGAGAAAGATGAAATTTACTGATTCCAGAATAAAGTGAATTACAATAATCGAGACGCGATATAATAAAAGCATGGCATACCTTCTTCAAATCTGAGTGCCCCAGAAATGGTTTGACTCTAGTAAGCAGTCTAAGCTGAAAAAAGCAGCTGTTAACAATGGACAAAATCTGTTTATTAAAATAAACATCAGAATTAAGGATAACCCTGTTATAGTAGGTTTTGTTATTAACTTTAAATGTCACTGTTCTCTGTGCCCACTGTTATGGACTCATTCATACAGGCAGACCAAGTATGATACACAGGGGCACAGCATCTTTATTTAGAATGGCCGGGCCAAGCACAGGACTAGAGAGCAAAAAACAACTGGAGAATTGAAAAGTCAGCCTAAAGACAGACTAGTATATTTCTGTCCTCTGTCAGCACATTATCCTTGTTGGGAGAATGAGAACTGTATGTAGGCATTGTGCTATTCCTTTATTTTTGAAGGTGGGGTTTGAGTCCTTTCATGTCCTTGTTTGGATCTAGAGAAGGAGCCTGCACATGGAGCAACCGGAATATAAGGATGGACCTACGGGCAACACTTTGAAGCTGCCGTGCGGAAGATTATGTCTTCCGTCCGGTGAAAATCCTTTCAGCGTGACAATCATAAGATGGCAGACTGCGTTGATCAAGACACCCACATGCTTGATAGTCTGTCATAAGCTTCCCGTTTGTGATATCCGCGTGAAACCGTCATAAAGAGCTAAATTATCCTTTATGCTTCTCGTGTAATCTTGTAACAGTCATATTGCATGAGGGGTGGGGATAATACCTTTTTTATTTATAATTATTTAAATTCAGGTTAATTAAAATGCCGCAATTCAAAAGAACACATTTCCAGAGAGCTAATGCTTCTTAAGGAAATAAACCCCAAGATTTTTGACGTGGGGTTTGCAAAACCCAGCTGATGAGCCGAGCTTATCCCTAACAGCCCCAGCAGAAGCCATTGGTCCAAATACAATAACCTCAGGTTTACTCTGATTGAGATTCAAAAAATTTACGGTCATCCAATGTTTGACCTCATCATAACATTCATGTAGTGACTTTAAGGACTCCTTAGTCATAGGTAAATAAATCTGGGTATCATCAGCGTAGAAATGAAATAAAATACCATATTTGCGAAATATGGACCCAAGGGGTAGCAAATACAAACAAAACAACAAAGGACCCAGAATAGACCCCTGTGGAACACCATATTTCAAATGAGCAGTAGAGGAAAGTACAGACTTGTAGCCAACAGAAAAGGTCCTATTTGTGAAATAAAATTTAAACCAATCTAGTGCACCCCCTCGAATTCCTAACCACTTATCCAGCCTTGACAACAATATGTTGTCATTGATGGTATCAAAGGCTGCAGTTAAATCCAAAAGCACTAAAACTGTGGAAACCCCAGAGTCAGCTGAAAGTAGAACATCATTAACAACCCTGATTAAAGCCGTTTCAGTGCTGTGATAAGTTTTAAAACCGGACTGAAAAATTTCTTGACCACCATTACAATCCAAAAAAATCAGAAGCTGCTGCAAAACAACTTTCTCAAGTATTTTAGATAGAAAAGGTAGTTGAGAAATCGGTCTAAATTATTTAATTAATACATCAATTTAATTATACATAATACATAATTTAATAATACATTTAATTATACATCAATTTGATTCTTGAATAAATAAGTGAAGAAAGTTATGCAACACCAAATTTTCTATATGAAAATGTTATGACACCAGTGGTTCACATAACTGGTTACAGAGCCCTAACAGCTATAACTACCCATCCATCTTTTTAATCCAGTTATCCAGGGCAGGGAAGCTGAAGCCCACCCCAGCAAGCACAGGGCATAAGGCAGCAACAACCCTGAAGAGAACGCCCATTCATCTTAGGGTGAACACACAGACACAGCAACATTAATTCACCTAAACTGCATGTCTATGGACTGTGTGAGGTAACCAGAGCCTTCGGAGGACATCCACATGGAGAACATGCAAACTGCACATGGGGAGCACCCAGGATGTGAACCCCAGTCTCCTTGTTGTGAGACACTGCACCACCGTGCTGCCTAGAAATAAGAACTTTCTTTAAATTAATGAGGAGTCTGTCATAACATCTTGGAACACTTTTGCATCATCTCTCTTTGCAGAACTGCTTTGCCTCAGTAACAATTGTTGAATTTTTAGGCATAGATTGTTCATCTTAGGTCTGTGTTGCAGGGCAGTTTTGCTTTAGCATACCACACGTTAATCTGTATTTTCATCTGCCTCCACAATGACATGTGAAAGTCAGTTCAGCAAAAGTTCAGGTTTCAAAGATGCTCAGAAAACTGCAATAATCATAGTTGAATGACCCTGGTGCTGGCTCAGAGATGTCTCACTGTTGCTTTGTCAGACAATAACTCAACCTTTGTCAACAATTATGAATTAAAAAGGTGAGGCAAATAATGTTTTTGTACTCACTGCTTGACTGTTAACATATCTTCTGGGGCAGAAACCCTATTGTCTAGTCTTTGATTGTAATAAATACTGGAATGACCAGTCTGCTCCAAAGAGTCAACCAGAAACCGGACCACAAATGCGGAAGACTGTCCTTAATGGAGCTGAACTTGGCCCAGGGGAAACTCTCCACAGATCCTGCAGGAATCAGGACAAAGCATCGTTCTGAGATGACAGGAATCAAACCACAAGTGCGCTTTATACTTTTGGTTCTGTGAACTGTAATGTTAGCAGTTCTGTAGGGAGGGTAAAGCCAGTGAATGTATTAACATAAACAGTATATTATTAGTTACTGTTGGTACCATAACTGAAAGTAAGAAACAATGTGAAAAATAAGCCTTTAGCTGTTAAACATTACCCCTTACAGCAAAGTTGCAAACACAGATTTAACACTGATATAGTTAAATTCAACAGTTTCAAAATGTGTATATGGGAAGCACCACAAAAGTGTTAATTTAACACTGTATAAAGTGTTACCATAAACAGCACTAGGACCAACATTTTAAGTGTAAATAACTTAAACCTCTTATGGTAACACTTACTCCACATTCTGGTTCAAAATTACTTTATCAAATTTCTTGTGATAAAAGTTATCACACTAACACTGTGGAGGAATTTAAATAATACAAGCTAAAGTGTTTAAAGTTACATACTAGCAATGCAGAAAATGTTAGAGCAACACTAATACAGTGATACTTTAACCTTTGCTCAACACTATTTTGAGTGTTATTTATTTGCTAAAATGAAATAATAAATGACACAAACAAAGAACTATAGTGAAACCTTTTATTCAAAATTCACCAGCTACACAGCATGCATACCTGTTTACAAAATGCAAGGTACAAAATACAACCATCTGTAATGACATAGAAAAAATAATCATTAACCCATTTGTAGGTCAAAAGGCATGAAATACCTCAACTCATCTGTTCTGACTACAGAGAGGCGTAGAGAGAGCTCTTGTTTAGTTACAAAAAAATGCATGAAGTTGCTCAACAAATTGTGCTTCCATATTTGGTATAAGTAGATTCCATGTCTCAGAAGTATGCCAATGATTTTACTGAACCCTCACATCTCATCGACAACATCAGTACACACAATAAGACCAGTGTGAAATTCATGCCACCACATTCTTTATACTGGATTTAAAAATCTGGTGTTTTGCTTCGTACCTCATGGTCCAAACATGCACCAAAGGACCAATTGGTATATACATTCAGGGCAGTGGATCATAAAGTGATATTTTTGTATAAGATTATTTTTAGGATACACATTAGTGATTAAATGATAATGTTCTGCTCTAATATGCTTCAGATACACAGTCATGTCCTCTGTGATGCTAGGAGAAAATATTGATAATATTCAGCAAAAGTAATATCAAATACCAATGTTCATTTTCTTCTGGAGCAGCATCACCATATTAGAGAGAGATGTTTTAATAGGACTCAATGTTTGACTAGCATGGAGACCAATACTATTTCCCAGAAGGGTTAGTAAATTTTTTCTTTGTCCAAATAGCCATAGTTGAAGGCGTACACTCTCAAAAGAATATTTCTGTGTAAATGATGTTTGAGCCCAAATATTCAAAAAGCAGCTGATTTCATACTGGACTACCCCCCTTTGAGATGCTATCTGACAGACTGAAATTGGTCAAACTATCGAGAATTCACCAGAATTCTGAACAAGCATGCTGTAAAGTTTCTCATTTGACAGTTTGAAATGCAAAATGACTCATGTATCATTTGTGGTAAACATTATCTATGCTGTAGCTTCATCAGTAAGACACAACCTACAGTAATAGTTCCTAAAAATCCAAGAAGGCCATTCAGCTCGAGATCATCTCCTGTAATTTGTGAAATGGTACCACCATCATGTTCCAGAATTTTTCATCTTTAACAAAAGGATTTAATATAGTGCCAATACCGTATTTCTTGCTATCCTGAGAGTGACACAAAACAATGAGATGGATATTCATTAGAGAAGAGTTTAGGTGTGGTGCAGAGTAAAATACAAACATCTACGTTTGTGAATACCTTGTTTGGATCCTAAGGGATTTACAGTTTCAAATTCATCATAATAAATTTGAATTTGTAAGGTATTTTTGTACTGCAAAAATAAAGGATGTTTTAAATAATAATGTCCTTCACAAAAATCCTGATAAAAGTCATTTTCATGGGATGTCTAAATGTGCTGGCAAATTTTCTCATTCTTGAAAATTAATTCTAAATTCTTCAGTAGGGTTATGTAAATGAAAGTGTCATTGACTGGTACCTGTTCATACAGTCCAGGAACTGTTTTTTGCTTTGTGCCCTCCCCTACCATAACCTATCATCTATGGGAGGAGTGAAAGCTTGAGATTCTCCAAAAAATTTTGCTCTCCGGTTTTCAATGGATCTCTATGTTTTAGAATCCCCATACCGAAAATCATTGATATCTCGATGATGGGTGTTTGTCTGTGCGTGTGTGTATCTGTGTGTCTGTGTGTCACAGTTTCTTCAGGATGGTCCAGAGCTCAAATGGCCTCATGGAAAAATACCAAACTCGAAACTTAAGCCTGTCATGAGATGACAATGTGCTGATTAGTTTTTAAGCCAAATTGTGCAAGAGAAATAGGCACTCTAGGAACCCTCAGATACCTTAATTCTGCAATGAATTATGAATTCTTCTCTTCAGTTACTATCGTAATGACCTATTTTATTATCAGAAAGTTCAGCATCAGAGCAGTAAATAATTAATGAAATGTTATAGAATTGTTTGGGCAACTTGATTCCTAGGGTGCAAAGCCTACTGACGCTCACGTCCAAATTTTTCTTGTGTCATATCTCTTACCTAAATGTAGCTAATTTTGCTCCACAACATTTATTTCTGATTGAAATACTTCCTCCACTTATTATTGGTGTTTTAGGTCACTGAAAAGGATTACAAATAATATTGCCATAAACTTCTTCTATCGCCCTTCTACTAGAATTTTCAGGAGGTGCTACCTTAAGTACTTCATTTTTAATAGCTGTGTGAACTTCACCCACAAATTCTTCCATATTTTCATCACAGACTAAATTTCATTAGTCGCAACACCACTATACTATAGCTTAGCAATAACAGATACACACATTTCTGTAAACATCTGACAAGTTTGGGGCAGATTTTCCAAATCTTTGTTTTGCTTCAGAATCGGTGCTTTGGGGCATCTTGTCCCCTATATCTAAAGGCAAGGCTATGGCCATGCTGGCATCATTTGTTCATGTGGCATCAACAGTAGAGTGTCTTTCATGAACAGTTTTCAGGTGTTTTTAGAAACCTGCAAAACTTTTTAACTGTAATGAACAACCCTCCTGAGCACAAATCAAATTACATTTCTTCACTAGATATGAACAAAGCAACAGTATTTGATGCTGAATTAAGGTGCCAGGCATCTCATGTAAAGATCTACAAATGTAACATCTACACATGACTCATAAACTTAGCTCTCAGTTCTTTAACCTTTGGGATCTTTCTTGTGGTGCCCTCTGTCGGCCCGTGAGAGAAACTGACCTGGAAGTACTCTGTCCCCCAGTCCTTCCATAGTCGGGGTGTCCCATCCAGGTATGGTCCCCGGCCATCCACCACAATGTGCAGCAAAAATATTCACCATCTGTCTTCTTGAGCTGTCACAAATAGTTCCTGTCTCTTCATATTCTTTAAGCACTGTCATCCCCCCAGTCTGGAGAAGAGAATCTTTTGTTTACAGCTGAACAAAATGGCAAAATGTGAAATATCTATAACTAGTTAATGTGCAATAGGCTAATGACAGCATTTAGAGATATTTACGGGCAATATCCAAATAGGAAAAAAAACCTTTACATTTTACTGGCGCAAAGATGCCCTTACACCCTTTGCTTCTGAACTTTTGCAACACCTCCTCTTTCTCCAAGTCCACATCAGTGGACTGAACACTTCAATATCACTCTCTTTGCAGGGGCAGGGGCAGTGTGTCCACCAAGCAGTAGGGAGGAATGTCTTGATAAAGAATCTGATGAAATAAATAGATTAAATAAATATATACATAATCCATCTGAAGTTTACTATCTTGTTAACATGCTAACGCAGTAGTGCCCAACTATGCTCCTAAACATCTACTGACCAGTACATATATAACAGGGATAACCAAACACATCTAACACACCTAACCAAGGTTTTAGAGAGCATTGGATTATTAGAGTCAAATTAGGTTTGGATATAATCTCTGCAGGATTATCCACCTTGAAGAGTAGGGATCAAATCCCTTAAAGAAATATTAAAGAATAAAGATCCAAAAATTGCCAATAGTCTAAGGTGGTTCAAATTCCAAACAAACTAAAAATAATGTATTTAAATCACTCACCATAAAGTTTAACCTGGATGTCAAAGCACATGTCCTTTGAACCAACAAGGTCAGCAAACACATCTTATTCCACTTCCGTCCCAGCTTTGTCTGTTACTTTCAACACTTTGTCATGGGATATAGAACATTCCTCTTTCACTAAGAAAAAACTTGAAAACCAATTCCATGACAGATTAAATTTCTGTCCACAAAACAGTATGGCTCAAAGCACTCTCAAGTTTCACAGTACACTCATCTACAACTTACGTTCTGTAAAGAAATTGTCAAAATAAGGTTCTGGGATCTCAACGTATTTTATGTGAGGCCTATACTGTACTTTTTCAATCATTGTGACACGATTCCTGTATAAGATAAACAGTTATAATTATTTATCCTTAGAGAAACCTAAAAAAAACGAACATCAAAATGATCACTGCTTTTATACACTATCCATCTGGTGCTATTCCAAAGAAGCTTAAAGGGACAGAACTGACACAGGGAGAAGGGTATGACGCATGTTCCTGGATCCTTCATTATACTCAAGACCCTTCCCCATAATGACTAAATCATCAGGTGCCCGGATTCCCTGTATTCTTTACTCTACATGAGGTATTAAAAGTCACTGGAACAACAAATGGTAGTCTAACCAGAAACTCTGAGCAGAGTGCAAGAGGGAGGGAGACAATGAGTGCAACAGAAATGTTTGGTAACTGTATGTTATCCTGCATCCTGCAAGTTTTATTTTTATTTTTGGTTTGGAATGGCGATTTTTGTTTTAGAATGTACATTTCCCAGCTCTTAGCCAAACACTTTTTCTACCTCCAATATCAGTTATCTTTCCATTCATGA
Organism: Erpetoichthys calabaricus; assembly: GCF_900747795.2. Lineage (NCBI taxonomy): Eukaryota > Metazoa > Chordata > Cladistia > Polypteriformes > Polypteridae > Erpetoichthys > Erpetoichthys calabaricus. Next base: position 111,835,395 of record NC_041401.2, read on the forward strand.
GCACAACACCTACTCACTAAATTACCGTGAACCATACTGTACCTACTTATAAACTGAATTGAATACAGCTAATAATGCAGACAATAGATACTGTCTGCAACTCAAGTACTAGAGGATGATGTTCTGAAACGTCTCAGTTAAGGTTAAACTATACAAAAGGCAAAGAATGCAAAAGGGAAAAAATTCAGAAGAATATTTCAATCATTTCAACTTGCCAGAATCCTTAAACGCCTATGCTGAAAGATTTGCACTAGCACTTCAAAGCAATTAACTCCTTTGAAAAGAAGATAGACAAAGTAATAAAATGATGTAGCTAGAACTACCAAGGTAATGTAAAACTGTTTTCAGAAACCAAACATACTGCACAAAATTGTTTTTTCCAGGAATAGTGACTGTATTTCTTCAAAAATCAGAAAGCAATTACAGCTACAAGGTGGCGGGGAAAAGGGATGTCTGGACAATGTTGATCTCACAACCCAGATGCAGATAAGCAACAAAAAATTAATGGATGGATAAATAAATCCAAATAAAAATGACCACAACAGACTCCTACAAACTCCAGTAAACTATTAAGGGGGCATCTTACCAGTTTGAAAATATAACCAATAAGAGGTCTCACCAGAAGTATCATCAGCAGGCTTTGTCTCTTGTGGAACCACCCACAAAACACTGGGGACATAAGAGAACATTACATCACACACAGATACTATGTGAAACTTAAACATAGCAATGTTAACAAAAAATTACATAAACACATGACAAATACTTATTATAAACATTACATACAAAAAAAAGAATGTAAACAGAGCAAAAAAACACCACACAGAGTAAACAGTGTGAGGCAGGGCCAATAGCACGAATGTGCAGAAGGTGGATGTCGCAAATGTGAGTCGCAGCAATGATGGAGAGTAACTGAGGAAAGAGACACCAATTTCAACTGTGCAATAAAAATGCATTTTTTAAGGGCAACCTGCCTGCCTGCCTATCTGAAGTCCTAAGTCCATTTAACCAACTCTCACCCTCCAGGACATTGCAATATATAAATATATGCACAGTCTGAAAAGATGCAAGATGTGCTATGAATGGCACAATAAAGGAAATATTGATATTTACTAAAACTTTATCAGCATTAAGTAGATTGGCTGAATGTTAGTTTATTAATCAGAAAAAACACGGGGGTTTTGAAAATTGAAATATTAAACAACCTGAGATGAATGTGTGCCTGACAGAATAAATTAATTTTTTGCGTAAGATTTTTAGGTCACTGCGGTGGGTTGGCACCCTGCCCAGGATTGTTTCCTGCCTTGTGCCCTGTGTTGGCTGGGATTGGCTCCAGCAGACCCCCGTGACCCTGTGTTCGGATTCAGCGGGTTGGAAAATGGATGGATGGATGGATTTTTAGGTCATATTATGAAAATATGTATGCTTTAAAAAATTGCTGCTAACTTCACGAAATATTTAATTTTCTACTAGCTAATAAAAACTATTAAAAAAAAAGTCATGAACTAATGTATAACATAATGAGTTTTTAAAAACAATGAGAATGTAATCTGAAAGCAAACTGTGCGGAATATGATGAAGAAAAGAAATATACAGTGGTTGGCAAAAGTAGGTTTACAGTTGTCAGTATGCAAAACAAAAGTTTATTCTTGTATTATTATTTATTTATTTATTATTGTATTATTTATTTGTGTTATTTGTCTTTTTATTTACTTTCTTCTTCTTAAAGCTATTGAGTTAATAAAGTTATTGTAAAAATCATAACCTGCATGTTTTTTTCCATATCAACTGTAAACTAGATCCTAAATCTAACCTCTGGGTTTGTTGCAAATTCCTATGGAGAGTGACTTCTGTTTTTTGCTTTTTTTGTTTTCTACAAAATAGGCAGTTCTTATTGCACAAAACACTCCAGACACCTCCATCTTAATCACATAACAAACCTGAATCTTTAGCCATGAACAAAATCATCATCTATGAGCACAAAGACTTCATTGGGCTCAGCAGAGAGTTCACCAAAGATGTTCCTAGTCTGATCAGTGAAAGCTTCAATGACTGCATTTCCTCAATAAAAGTAATCGGTATGCCTTGGGTTGCTTATGAACATCCTAACAAACAGGCCGGCTGACTGTGTATGAGGAAGGAGAATATGCCAGTGTGGCTGTGTATGATTCTTTTTCTTAATTGAAAATCATCACTGACAACCTTGATGATCCTGTAATTTCCATTTATGAACATTTTAATTACAAAGGAAGAAGGAAAGACATCACCACTGAAACAGACCTGTGTTTTTCTGACTTCAATGACAAAGCCTCGTCCCACATTGTGCACAGAGGTGTCTGGGTCCTGTATGAGCATGGAGGCCGCAGAGATTGGAGGATCATATATCGTGCAGGGGAAAGAGCGCCCAACTACTGTAACTTCGGTTTAAATGATATGCTCTCCTCTCTTCGTCCGCTGAAGTATAGCTCCCTACGGTGAAAGCCAAAATTCTGTGGGAGAAAATGATCAAGGAGTCAGAGAGTAATGTGAAGATCGATGAGCTGTTCTGAGTAAACCGATCGGACACTGAGCAGTCATTTTTTTCAGCCTCTACCAAAGAAAATGAAACCTACGTCAGCCAGAGCATCACCTTCAGCAACTCCACCTCCATTACTGTTGGTACCACATTCTTCCTTGCTACCGTGCCTGGTGTAGGAATGGAGATCAGCATCTCGGTTTCCAACACCTTCTCTGTTGAAAAAGGAAAAACCGAATCTACAACTTCAAGAGAGAAGACTGAACACACCCTCCCTGTGAAAATCCCTCCACATACAAAACTGACTGTTAATGTCATGAGAAAAGAAATGTCTGTGAGGGTGCCGGTAGAGTTTACTGTCACTCGAGGTAATAACACTAAAATAGAATACGGGGAATACCGGTGCAGTTCGGGGAGCTCAGTATATGCTGAGTATGCATCTAAACATGTGTAATGAAATGGAGAAACTGAGATAAGGAAATTCTAATCATATCTGTGTATTACATTTTTAAATCCATTTAAAGGGGCAATAACTCAACTGTAAACTGAGGTTTGCTTTTATTGTTTACTGTTTTTTACTGATTTCTCAATATCTAAAAAAACTGAAAAGATTTCTACCTGCAGAACCAATAAAATCTTAAAATAATTACATTTTTGTGTTTCTGCTATTTTGTGTGTTAAATGTTACTTTCAGAACTGGGCCAATATATTCTGTATTATTTTTGATTGTGTTGTAATTAATTACATCAAAAAGTAACTTGAAAGCTACATCTTCATACGTTGCTCTCTTTTATGTTTTTGTTTGTAATGAGAGCTGTAATGAATTCAGATTAGTCCTCAGTATTTAGAGTTTAATTTGAAATGCTTGCTTCTTTGGGAGTGAGTTAGCACAGCAATGCAAAGGGCAGCACTGCCACCTTATGGCGCTTGTGTCCTGGTTTGCTACTCACCTGCAGAACTTTTTGCATGGAGTTTGTATGTTTTCATCATGTTGATGTGCCTTGCATAATCTATGAACATACAGTTCATTTGAAAGGCAAATGTCATTTGACTTGGTGCGTGTGTGTGTGCATACCCCAAAATAAACTTATCTCCCATTTAGTGTTGTCTCCAGTTTAGTAATAGGCTGATCTGAACAAAACAAAATAAAAATGGCTATTTCTGTCTGTGAGCTTTTGCCTACTTTTATTGATTTGCCAATTAAATGCAAAATACAGTAACATTTGCCAGTTATACAGTGCCTTAAGAAGTATTTGCCTGAGTTGGTTTTCTGCATTACTATAGATGAGAGACCAAGAGTGGCACAGTGGTAGTATTGCTGCCTCGCAGTAAGGAGAACAGCGTGTGCATCCCTGATCTTCCCTGCATGAAGTTTGCATGATCTCCCTGTGCATGTGTGGGTTTGTTCCAGTTTCCTCCCACTGTCCATATACATGCAGGTTAGGTGAATTGACAAGGCTAAATTAGCACTACTGTGTGCTTGGTGTGTGTGTGTTTGCCCTGCAATGGACTGGCTCCTCGTCCAGGGTTTGTTCCTGCCTTGCGTGCTGGCATAGGTTCCAGAACACCCCTGTGATCCTGGTTTGAAGTAAGCAGGTTAGAAAATGAAATGAAAAATGAAGGAACCAAAATCTAATATTCGAAAAACTGACCCTAAGTGATCAAGAAATACATCGTTTTCATTCATTAAGAAATAAGTGAAGAAAGTTATGCAACAGCAAACTTTCTATATGAAAATGTTGTGGCATTCTTTGTTCACATAACTGGTTACAGAGCCCTAATAGCTATAACCATCCATCCATCTTTTTAATCCACTTATCTGGGGCAGGATTATAGGGAAGCTGAACCCCATCTCAGCAAACACAAGACATAAGACATCTTAGGATGAACACACACAGGTACAGCAACATTAATTCACCTAAACTGGATGTCTATGGGCTGTGTGAGGAAACCAGAGCTTCTGGTTCTGGACATGGAGAATCCCCCAGTCTCCTTGTTGTGAAACACTGCACCACTGTGCTGCCCAGAAATAACCATTTTCTTCAAATTAATGAGGAGTCTGTCATAGCACCTTGGAACACTTTTGCACCATCTCTCTTGGCAGAACTGCTTTGCCTCAGTAACATTTGTGAATTTTTGGACAGAAATTGTTCATCTTGGGTCTGTGTTACAGGGCAGTTTTGCTTTAGCATACCACACATTAATCTGTATTTTCAGCGACCTCTTCAATGAAATGTAAAACTCAGTTCAGCAAAAGTTCAAGTTTCAAAGATGCTGAGAAGGCTGCAATAATTATAGTTGAATGACCCTGGTGCTGGCTCAGAGATGTCTCACTGTTGCTTTGTCAGACAGTAACTCAACATTTGTCAAGAATTATGGATGAAAAAGATTGGAGTTCTAAGATGCCTAGCAAAATGTCCACTCCTTCTTTTATAAGCTCTTGCAAACACTGGTTTTGTGCTCACTGCCAGACTGTTAACATATGCTCTGTGGTATTAACCCTACTGACTAGGCTGTGATTGTAATAAATACTGGAGTGGCCATTCTGCTCCAAAGAGTTAACCAGAAACCAGACCACAAATGCTCAAATGAGTTGGACTTGGGCCAGAGGAAACTCTCCATAGATCCTGCAGGAATCAGGACAAAGTGTCATTCTGAGATGACAGGAATCAAACACACAAGTGTACTTTATACTTTTGGCTCAGGGAACTGTAATGTTTGTAGTTTTGTAGGTAGGGTAAAGCCAGTGAATGTATTAACATGCCGTATACAGCATATTATTAGTTACTGTTGGTGCCGTAGCTGAAAGTAATAAACAATGTGAAAGACAAAGCCTTTAGGTGTTAAATGTTACCCCTCACAGCAAATTTGAAAATAGAAATGTAACATTTCTTCTTCTTCTTCTTCTTCTTCTTCTTCTTCTTCTTCTTCTTCTTCCGGCTTCATCACCTTATGGGTCACCACAGAAGCATCCTCTTTTTCCATATCTTCCAGTCCTCTGATCCTTACGCTGTCACACCCTCCACCTGCATGTCCTCTCTCACTACATCCATAAGCGTCCTCTTAGGTTTTCCTCTTTTCCTTTTGCCTGTCAGCTCCATCCCTAGCATCCTTCTCCCAATATATCCAGCATCTCTCCTCTGCACAAGTCCAAACCAACGCAATCTCACCTCTCTGGCTTCTTCTCCAAACTGCTGAACCTGAACTTAACCTCTAATGTACTCATTTCTAATCCTGTCCATCCTTGTCACATCCAAAGCAAATCTTAACATCTTTAACTCTGCCACCTCCAGCTCTGTCTCCTGTCTTTTTGATCAGTGCCACCATCTCCATCCCATATAACATAGCTGGTCTCAATACCATCTTGTAGATCTCCCCCTTCACTCTTCTTGGTACCCATCTGTTGCAAATTACTCCTGACATTCTACTCCACCCATTCCACCCTGACTGTACTCTCTTTTTCACCTCTTTTCCACACTCCCTGATACTCTGTACTGTTGATCCCCAGTATTTAAACTCATCCACCTTCACCACTACTCCCTGCATCCTCACAATTCCTCTGACCTCATTCTTATTCACACATATGCATTCTGTTTTGGTCCTTTTTCTCTAGACGATATCTCCACCTCTCCAGGGTCTCCGCAATCTGCTCCCTACTCTCATTACAGATCACAATGTCATCAGCAAACATTATAGTCCAAGGGGACTCCTGCCTAATCTCCTCTGTCATCCTGTCCATCACCACTGCAAATAAGAAATGGCTCAGAGCCGATCCCTGATGTAATCCCACCTCAACCTTAAATGCTTCTGTAACTCCTACCACAGACCTCACCACTGTCTCACTTCCCTTGTACATATACTGTACCACTCTTTCATACTTCTCTGCCATTCCCAGCTTCCTGATACAATACCATAACTCCTCTCGAGGATTCCTGTCATATGCTTTCTCCATTGTCCACAAAGACGCAATACAACTCTTTATGGCCTTCTCTATACATCAATACCCTCAGTGCAAACATCACATCTGTAGTACTCTTTCCCAGCAAGAAGCCATACTGCTCCTCGCTAATCATGTGCACACCTTTCTGTACACATCTTACAAGTTTGTGGCAGATTTTGTAAATCTGTGTTTGCCTCAGAATTGCTGCTTTGGGGCATCATGTCTCCTATATCTAAAGACAAGGCTATCGCCATGCTGGCATTTTTGGTTCATGATGTCATCAACAGTAAAATATCTTTCATGAACAATTTTAAGGTGCTTCCTGAAACCTGCACCACTTTTGAACTGTATTAAACAACTCTCCTGAGCACAAATCAAGTTAAACTTCTGGATATAAACCAAGCCACAGTTTAAGATGCCGAATTCAGGTGCCAGGCATCTCATGTAAATATCCACAAATGTAACATCTATACGTGATTCATAAACTTAGCTCTTAGTTCTTTAACCTTTGGGATCTCTCATGGTGCCCACATCAATGCTGTATACTGTTGCCTGGAGAAAAGTATACATGTTGCTGAGTGACTTGTCATAATTCAAACTGAAAACAAAGTTAACCTTGTTGTAAACCCACGGCGTCAGCGAGCCCCAAACCCCAACATGAACACACTTGAACAGTCCTGGGTTCAAATAATGGAAGATTTTTATTATAAATACCTCCAAAATGTAACACAAACACAAATACAGGTCTTCCTCTCACAATACCTCCTTTCTCCCTACCGCACTACCCCCCTCCACTCAGGTGTTGCTCCACTACTTCCCAGCTCTGACTCGCTTGAATAAGGGAGTGCGGTCCCTTTTATTATAGACCCGGGAGTACTTCCGGTGGCAGGGTGACTGCCCGATGAAAGCACATTTGGTGGTAGCATAATTGGAGAGCTTGTCTCCCTACAGTACCCTCTTGTAGCCCCCAGTGACCCCAGCAGGGCTGCTCTGCAGGACTACATATCCCAGCTTCTTACTGTGCACCAACCTCCAGGGCTGCTGCCATGTAGTGTGTTGGGGGAAAAAAAAAACCTCAAGCAACTTCTATTTTTAATGGGCTGTCTGTCTACCCTTTCTGGTCCTTCCTTCCAGGTCTGCTCCCTCTTCTGGCTGGGATGCCCATCCAGCCCATGTGGCATCTACAACCGTTAAAATTCATCAAGGGCTGCCAATGAGGTAATTCCTTGGCAAGGAATGAGCTACTTGACCATGACAATGTAGTAGTTGTTAATGAACCTCTTAGTGGTTCCAGAAGCAAGCAGATATGGCTTTTGGGATCCTTCCATCTGTATGTGTTCTTCCAACACAACAACAACATTTATTTATAAGGCATGTTTTCATACAGATTATGTAGCTCAAAGTACTTTACAAGATGAAGAAAGAAAAAAGAAAAAATATAAAAATTAGGCAATACTAATTTACAAAGAATAAAGTAAGGTCCAATGACCAGAGAGTACAGAAAAAAAAATCCAGAGGACTGGAGAAAAAAACAAAATCTGCAGGGATTCCAAGGCCAGGGCTGCAAGTTAAAGAGAAATGAAAAGCATTCTACTGAAACAGATTTAATGAAGAGAATAAATTAGAAATTCTTCAAAAAGGAAATGCGATAACCCTCAAGGAATAATTGCAACATATTTTGTGAAGCATCACCTGATGGTCTATGGCTTGGTATGCAATGATCTTTGGCATTTTCTTCCTGCCAGGGGACAGAAGTGACAATATGTGCAGCAATAGAAAAACTGAGGTCATGTCACTGCCCCACTCTGTAGAAGACACCAAATGTAATTAACATTTCAAGATTTCAGTGTCAAAAGAAAGTACACTTATTACACTGACTGACTATTTCAAACATGCATACTAGAAAAGAAAAAAGGGCAGTTACTTTGTACAAATTATCACTGAAAAGACTAGATGTATAAGATTGGATGTATAATACAAATTATCCACTCCTTCTTTAATAAACCCTTGCAAACACTGGTTTTGAACTCTCTGTCTGACTTTATTATCTGCTCTGTAGCAGGAACCCCACTGCCTTGGGTACGGTTGTAAAAAACACTGGAGTGACCCTTCTGCTCTTAAGGGTTAACCAGAAACCAGAACCACAAATGCATAAGACTGTCCTTAATGGAAACTGGATGTGAGCCAGAGGAAAAACCTCTGCAGATCCTGCAGGAATCAGGACAAAGTATCCTTTTGAGATGACAGAAATCAAACACACAAATGCACTTTGTACTTTTTTTTATAAGAATTGCATTTTTGTAGTTTTGTAGGTAGGGTAAAGCCAGTGAATATAGTAACATAAACAACATATTTCTAGTGATTGTTGGTGCCATAACTGAAAGTAATAAACTATGTGAAACATAAGCCTTTAGCTGTTAAAAGTTACCCCTCCTAAATTTAACAGAAAAACTAAACTAACATTCCATTAATTCAGACCCGCATCAGTAATGCTACAGTTTGAGTGGCACATACACACATCCACACCGAGGAAATCTGAGCATAATTTAAGGAAATGGGGGTGAGGTGGTATCAAAGTACAGGCACTGAGAACATTTATAATTAGAACTGATCCATTGTATCATCTTAAAATACTGGAAACACAAGAACATGAATGAATGAGTGTTTCACTGAAAATTCTTTAGATAAGAACTAAAGGGAATAGAATATACAAGCTTTGTGCCTTTTTCTTTCCCTAAACAAGCTGTCTTCGCCCATCCTTCCATATCTGGGGCGTCAAGGCCGGGTTGTGCTGCCAGCCATCTCTTACAGACGCATAAAGCATGTTTCAGTTATTTAATGGAAAAATAGTCTGTTGTTACATCTGAACCACAAACAGAGTAAGCAAAGGCTGATGCATAGACTTTCACTAATTTATAGACATTGTTCAGAACCATGTTCATAAATTGAACATATCAACATATAGCTTTTTAATACACATTTTGTCTTTAGTGTTTATATCTTCTCTTCTACATTAAAGTGTCCTTAGAAACAAGCACATTTCAGATTTAAAGCTGTTCCATTTTGCAAAAAAACAGATGTTGCAGATAAAGCTTTGTATTTCATTAAAGAGAAGTATTACCTTAAATAACAGACCACTTTTCTGATAAAAACAGGATGTCTTTGTAGATTTACAGCCCAGTGCATGATTAAACAAATACAACAAACTAGTGGTAATGATCAAACACAATGAATTCATTGAACCAAAATGAATATAGAGGGAATCAAAAAGAGTGAAAAATTCTATCTATCTATCTATCTATCTATCTATCTATCTATCTATCTATCTATCTATCTATCTATCTATCTATCTATCTATCTATCTATCTATCTATCTATCTATCTATCTATCTATCTATCTATCTATCTAAATGATGAGTTCTTACACCATTGCAAGAATTCAGTAGGATTTTGTCAGAATGTCAGAGGTCCAACTCATAATCATAACCACACATTAGATTTAATTATAACTTACAAAGTTGAAATTCAAAATTTAATTATTACTCCATTAAATGAAGTTATTTCTGATCACTACTTAATTACATTTGATTTAGTCCTGCCCTTGCCAACACACTCCCAGATTAAAACAAAGACAGTGCGACATCTAGATTGTAATTCTGCTTCAAAATTTATAGATACTTTGAGTAAGTCGAGTGTAATTGTGGAAAACCATTTAGATCAGTTAACATCAAATGTAAACATGGAAAACAATTTAGATGAGCTAACATCACATTATAATGTGACCTTGAGAGATGCTCTGGACACAGTGGCACCCCTTAAAACAAAAGTGATCAAAGCACATAGAAACTCTCCCTGGTTTAATGAAAACACTCGAGCTCTTAAATTAGAGTGTCGAAAACTGGAACGCAGATGGAGAACAACAAAGCTACAGGTCTTTCAAATTGCATGGACAGAGAGTGTTAATAAATATAAAAAAGCCCTCTTTAAAGCTCGGTCAGAATATTATTCTACATTAATAGATAGCAATAATAAAAATCCTCGGGCACTGTTTAGAACAGTGGCTAAATTAACAAATGGAAATTCAGATCAACAGTGCAAAATACCAACAGACATTAGCAGTACAGACTTTATGAACTTCTTCAATGAGAAAATTAAAAATATAAGATCCCAGATCTCTGCATCACAGTACAAACCAAATACTAGCTTAGCAGACCCTGTCTCACGTTGCACTCAGCACTTTAGTCATTTTAATCCTGTAACTGAGCAGGAAGTCTTAAGTTTAATTTCTAAAATGAAGCCCACTACTTGTTCCCTAGATCCAGTGCCAACAAAACTAGTAAAAAGTGCAATGGATGTTCTTGCAGCGCCTATCCTAAACATTATCAATAGTTCATTATTGCATGGCACAGTACCTGATGCACTAAAAGTGTCAGTCATTAAACCATTACTTAAAAAGTCAGACCTTGACCCACATATACTAAATAATTATAGGCCTATTTCAAATTTACCGTTTCTCTCTAAAATACTAGAAAAAGTAGTCGCCAGTCAGCTTCAGACACACCTTATGCATTACAATTTATTTGAGAAATTCCAGTCTGGTTTTCGCACTGGTCATAGTACAGCAACGGCACTAACACGGGTTGTAAATGACATTCTGATATCCTCTGATGAAGGAAACTCCACTGTAATTATGTTGTTGGACTTAAGTGCAGCATTTGACACCATCGACCATTCTATTTTACTGCACAGGCTAGAAAATGATGTTGGGCTTACAGGCACCGTGCTCGCTTGGTTTAGTTCTTACTTATCAAATCGATTCCAATATGTACAGAAATGTGCTGACAGTACTCCATCATTATACACAGAAGTTCAATATGGTGTCCCACTGGGACCTTTACTATTTTCACTGTACATGCTTCCACTGGGATCTATCATTAGGAAACATAATGTTAATTTTCACTCGTATGCAGATGACACCCAGTTATACCTTTCATTTAAATCAAATGAAGTTTCTCCAATGTTGTCTTTAATTAGTTGTGTTAGTGAATTAAAGGAGTGGATGAATAAGAACTACTTGTCTTTAAATACAGATAAAACAGAGATGTTAATTGTTGGAGGGAATGATGCTGATCACAACAATATTTTGTCATCATTTAACTCAGTGGGAATCCCAGTCAATTTTACTGAATCAGCCCGCAATCTAGGAGTTATCTTTGACTCTAGCATGTCATTTAAAGCGCATATTACAAAGTTGTCCAAAACATGTTTCTTCCATCTTAAAAATGTTAGGAAATTAAGGCGCTTTTTAAATAAACAGGATTCTGAGAAACTAATTCATGCATTTATCTCTAGTAGGATTGACTACTGCAATGCGGTGTTCACTGGATGTTCAAACTGTTCTTTATACAGCCTCCAGTTAATCCAAAATGCGGCTGCGAGAATTATTACAAGAACAAGAAAATACGAACACATAACTCCAGTTCTTAAATCCTTACACTGGCTCCCGGTTAAGTTTAGGGCAGATTTCAAAATCCTTCTTTTAACATATAAAGCATTAAATGGTCGAGGTCCGGCTTACTTGTCTGAACTTATCATGACTTACAAACCAGAGCGCACATTAAGATCTCAAGATGCCGGTCTGCTTATGATTCCAAGGATTAATAAAATAACAGTGGGAGGTCGAGCTTTTAGTTACAGAGCCCCTAAACTGTGGAATGGTCTGCCTGCTACTATAAGAGATGCCCCTTCGGTCTCAGCTTTTAAATCCTGGCTGAAGACTCACTACTTCAGTTTAGCATATCCTGACTAGAGCTGCTGATTAACTGTACAGACTGCATCTCTGTTGTTAGTCATTAGCACTTAAACATAAGTAACATGACAGTTATAATTGTATACTAACCCTCACTTATTCTGTTTTTCTTCTCGGTACTCAAATGTGGCACTTGGTGCCATGGCCCACCTGCCAAGTTGTTTTGCCTGCCTAAGGAAAAGTCATCCCAGATGGAGGATCGCGGGAATCGTGGGAAAGAGGGGTCCTTTCATCGGATTGGCTGGCCCAGCACTGTTTCAGCCGTGGAATGGCCAAATGGGGGAGGCAGCTTGAAAGATGAGGTCTCCAGGACTCTATACAAATCCAAATCTTATTATGGGATATATCATCTACTGTTAAATTCTGCTCTGTACTTCTAAAATTTATATTTTTTATTTCTTACTATATTGAGAAATTGTTCTGTTCTGTGTACTGCATTGTATTGTATTGACCCCCTTCTTTTGACACCCACTGCACGCCCAACCTACCTGGAAAGGGGTCTCTCTTTGAACTGCCTTTCCCAAGGTTTCTTCCATTTTTCCCTACTAGGTTTTTTTGGGAGTTTTTCCTTGTCTTCTTAGAGAGTCAAGGCTGGGGGGCTGTCAAGAGGCAGGGCCTGTTAAAGCCCATTGCGGCACTTCCTGTGTGATTTTGGGCTATACAAAAATAAACTGTAATGAGAACAGCTACACGAGAAAAGGAGGTCATCCTGCATTAATAAGATCCCTCCCAAGCAGAAATTTCAAATCAGACAGGAGTTTCAAGGTTTGCTATCCAAGTTCTTCTGAAGAAAGCACACAGAAATCGGCAGGTTTGAGTACCATAAATGGTCAACCACAAAAACTGCATTAGGCAACGCTGACTTGACTTTTTGAATACCACAGTATCAGTGGGTACATTTATTTGGTGAACATACATGATGCTGACTTGTATTTATTGTAGCGTTCTCTGGCTTTCTTTGACTCTGAATCTGATGGAGCAGATTGGCAAGAGAAGAACCTCTGAAATTCAAAATGATGACACCAAGGGGACATTATCATGTTCCTCTGAAGGGTTGGCTTATTCATCACTATAAACCACAAAACATTCTCCCTTCTCACTGCCCATTGTCTTTCTTTCTCTAAGAACTGGCTTGATGTCTTTGTTTCTTTCCCCATCTTTTCCCAACTCTAAACACAAGGGGTATCCTTCAAACCTACCTACAGTGACGTATTTCCAGGCCAAGTCCTGGGGCCTCATGTATAAATGAAGCGTACGCACAAAAATGTTGCAGATTTCCACTTTTGCCCATGCACCATGTTATATTGTGAATTCTACACATGGGTTTAAACATGAGGCCCCTGGTCACCAGATTATTGTGCATTCAGTTGGCAACCAGACTGAGCTTTGAGGCAGAATTGTAAATCATCGTTGAGGCTGTCTGCATTCTGGCTTCAGTAGCAGGACTTTCATTTGGGATATCTCTGCTGCCACTTGACATGTAATTATGAGTTAACATTTCAATTATCACTATAAACTTCTCCCTATGTCTTTGTGGTTTCCTCCGGTTTCATCCCACAGTCCAAAGAACAGTTGACACTACACTATATTGACCCTAGTGTGTGTTTGGCATGTATATGTGTGTTTGCCCTGCAATGGACTAATGGACAGGCTCCCTGACCAGGGTTTGTTCCTGTTGTTGGCTCCAGTACCTCAAACAACCAAAGACCCTGGTCTGGGTTAAGCGAGCTAGAAAATGGCATATACACAGATTTTGCAGATTTCTATACACTTTTTAGAAATCTTATAGCTTATGATACACATAGAGAAATAATAAACACAGCACATATTATTTCCTACTGAACCTGTTAAATGTTTGTGAGTTGTAATTAAATTTAAGTACAATGTGGAAGTTTTTGAGATTGCACCACTTGATTTGATAAAGGTAATGGATCTCTCATTATATCGATACAGCAATTACATGAGAACCTATAAGGCTGAAATCTTGAAATCTGCTTACAAGGTCACAGAAAGTTCATACAGACCTGTCAGTTGCTAAAAGATAAAAAACGTCTTATCATTTTTTCATAAGTTTCTCAATTCAGAGCAGGGGCCCTCCATTGTGTGGGGGCCCTACTTCTGTGCACACTACACACACCTATAAATCCACCTCTACCTAGTTTTGACTTTGAAGGCTTTATGAGTTTTGTGACCCAAGCTATAATAATATCTTGTGAACTGAGTACATTGAGACTCTTATTTGTATTTTGGACCAACATGCAATACATCTTCACTTTCAGGTGCAATCATAAACAAAAATGGAATAAATTCTTTTAAATTAATAGATCCCATAAATCAGCTTGCCTCATCTACTACTTATGATTGTTTCTATGCTCCCATTACCCAAAATGTTGTGAAAAAACTCCAGTATAGTTAGCACTGTATATGAACTGCTTAAGATATGTCAGCGCCTATCATGGCACCATCAGGTGCAAGGCAGTAATTGGTCTTTAACAGGTCACCAGTCCATGACAGGGCACACTTACACACAAATACCAGGTCATATTTGCTAGTGTGGAGTTTTAAACTTTTGTCAAGTTTTGGATGGCTTTTCCTTGTGGTCTGTGCCATTTCAAATGTGACCTTTTTCCCTGAAAGGTCCCTTACCATTTAAGTGTACCAACCCGAAAACAGCAATAAACCAGAATACTAAATCAACAGTACTTCTCAAGCAAATAAGCATTTAGTGCATTTGATGCTAGGATGAGACAAACTTAACTTATAATTCACATATTGACAGTAATTTCTATTAACTAATTTATCTTAGTTCTTTCTGAATTTGTTTTGTATGTTCTTTAGTTGCCTTTTGATGACATCATTCTGTTTCCATATTTGGTAGTATGTATAAATTTCCTATTGCAGGTTTTCAGTGTTCAAATAGTATTTCAGACATCGTGTGACATGGGGAGGTTACTTTACTTAAGAATGAGTGACCGCCTTAAACTCTTGTCTACACTACATGTAAAAATAAAGGAAAAATTCTTGTAATCTTAAAGAATTAAAACAGGTGAGGAACCCTGGCTCAGACATGACAGGAGGGACCTTTGAAAACTGCTGCAACTACAGTATGAGTCACTCGAATATCTGAAGGGTGTTATATTTCACCCAGGGTTCAAATTCTTGTTATATGAGTTGTCTGTTCATTTTCAGTCACTTATTTATGTTGTTACTTTAGTTATTTGGTTTATTCCTTATGCCCATATTACATTCATTGTGTTTTCTGGGTGATTCTCCAAGAAGCGAGGCCACCTGCTTATCGTCTTGTGGTTCATTCTAATGCATTTGGGAATTGGTAAGTTTATCGTGTTTCTACTGTGCTTTTTGTGATTATTTTTTTTTTTTTTGGATTTTTGACTTCATACTCTTTTTATGACATTTTCTGGATTCTGCATTGGAAATTAGATTGCTTTTGTGTTTAAGACAACTCCTTTTCTGAAATTTTGTGCTCCATGGAGCTTACTTTTTGTCAGAGCGTTTTTGTGAAAAGTAAATATATCCTGCATTTTTTGTCCTTGTTACTAGCCAGGTTTTGATGGTTTCCCCCTCTCGTGAGCAGTTTTTGGAATTGTTCAGGAGTTTGTGCTTTAGGAATTCTCGAGTTTTATAACAGAAGGTCAAGGCTTTGCCAGGATGTTTCAGTTCATTAATAAAAGTGTGGATTATTATTATTAAACTAAAATGCACTAAACAAGGATAAATGAAAGCAAGATACAGAGTAACTAAGGATATAACAAAATAGCAAAATATTCCTTACCACTGGTCCTAATCTTTTAGCAGTTTTATCATTAGTATTGTCTGTTAGTAGAGTAGTATTAATGTTGGTAGTTTTGAAATTTTCCTACCTCCTCTGCATTATGAAACACTCTTTGTTTTCATCTACCGTAAGTTTTCTCTCTATTGATCCTTGCTTGTCTTTTTCCCACCAGTGAGTCTTCATGCAACTAACTGTAATAAGTATATAAGTTTAATATGTCACTGTGCTCTGTACAAAAAAAATGTTATAAATCTACTCACATGTACAGCTAACACAAGGCCAGATTTAGCACACAGGGCTCATCATTTAGAACTGCTAGGCAAGCATTAGAAGACAAGAAAAGGACAACTGTGAAATAAGCATTGTACTATTTCTGTGTGTCAGAGTCAACATGACATTGGATCTTCTTTTCCTTGATTGGAATGGCATGATTTACCTAAGTGGAGGCCTGCACATGGAGAAATGGTATAAAACCTTGGAACATTGCCCGACACACCTTTGAAGCCAATGGACGGATGGGAGATAACGTCATCCGATCCTGAAAATCCTTCCAGTGCAGCAATGAAAATGGCAGACTGTATACATCGAGCTCCCACTTTGGTAATGGTCTTGTTATGGCTTCCTCGTCTGTTATGCTACGTAAACCATCATTAAACAAAGCTAAGTTATTTCTCCTATGTGATTTCTTACCGCAGTATCACTAAGGAAGGGGTATTGCCTTTATATATTATATCTATAAGCCGATGCCCGCCGTAGCATACGGCGGTGTAAGAATAGGAACGGAAAACAGTGAGAAAGGAATTCAGAAATCTAGAAGAAATAAATACTTCTTGAAAGATGCAGTGTGTATGTACAATTTCCGGCCAAGTAGGATTACATGTGAAAGTGATAAATAAATCAGGCTTTCCAAATTTACGTACTATGGCCATGGCATCCTGATAGTTTTGTTGCATGTATCTTGGACTTCCTGGAAATGTGGACGGTAATATGATCATTTTGCCTACACGTACGTTGCTATTTTTAGCGTTTGCTTGCAGTGCTTCTAATAGTTCCACGTGTAGATCTTGTTGATGTAATCTGAGATAGTTGAGACGCGCGCCCTCTATTTTAACATACGCATCTACGACTTACTGTTGGAATAGTTTGCCGCTGAAGTGCAAAATACTAATGTATTCCTCATTGCTAATCTGTACGCATAAAATTGGCATTGAGTAAGCCTTATTTGCTTGGCGGTTCTTTTATCGGGAACATGTTGTAAATCTTTGTGCCAGCCAATGTCTCCATAAGGGAATAAAAGTGGGTAAACCATAGGATCGCAATTCATATTGAGTGTGGAAATCTGTTTACAGGAGTTGCCTATGGGATAGATGTAAGTGTCCCTTTCGGCAGGCGTTTCGCTATCTTCTCCGACGAAAATCGCTGCAACATCAGTGTGACATGTCAGGGCATTGTATCGTCGTAAATCCTGCCTAGGGTTTTCCTTGAAAACCATTCGTACAGATGCTGTGGGATTGGACTGAGCGATTTCATGCATGTTTGTATGATTTAGCGAAGCAGTTGATAGTTCTGAGCATGGAATCTAGCTGGAGAAGT
Source organism: Erpetoichthys calabaricus (assembly GCF_900747795.2). NCBI lineage: Eukaryota > Metazoa > Chordata > Cladistia > Polypteriformes > Polypteridae > Erpetoichthys > Erpetoichthys calabaricus. The sequence goes on from NC_041401.2 coordinate 111,853,045, forward strand.
ACATTTTCGCTGCATGCAGAGTTTGCTTTATTTTGTAAGCATACTTCAGTAGCTTGCACTGTGTCAAAAACATACAACTGTCCATATCCTGGAGAGGTAGAAGTGTTAGCGTATAGTGGAGAGATTTGGTGATAAATTTGCCCGTGTATTTTAAAATAGTATGGTTCGTGGCCAGGAGGTTGAGTTATCTGTGCACCCATGGAAGCAAACGCTAGAGAAGAGATGTGTTCACGATAATTTTTAGCTTCTGATGTTTGCTGTGTAAGAAGCTGTTGTAAAGACACAGGTGGTTCCCGCAAAGGTGGTAAAGCTACTTTACCGTTGTGGCAGCACCTCGAGTACTTGTTGGATGTATTATGCTCAGCATGCCAGTATAGTGCATGACATGGAAGAGGACGAATAGGAATCGAGAAATGCTGTGTCGGCTGTGTGTGGGCTGGACCAGTTTTGAAGTGGAAGCAGGATGAACCAGAAGAGAAATATATATAAGAGATAGTTTCGGGTTATGTAACATGCTGCAATTACAAAAAAACTTATTCCAACCAGGGAGATAGTGCCCCCTGCTGGATAGACTCACACTCCTTACAATGACATGATTTTCTTTAATAATGTTTTGTTTTTAAATCCCATCTCGTGATCACCTTTTGGTGAGTTCCAGGTATGGCTGTCTATGATTGTAAGTGCACCAACCTGGTGCTCCTTCAAATGATAGCAAGGATCTCTGCACACTTGGTCCCATACTCTATTTTAAAACAGCAAAGTCAATTTCATCCTTTCTAACATTCCCAGACACTTTGGAGAAGTCATATTAGTGTCTTTGCTGTCCTCCACTGTCTTTTTCTCATTCTCTCCTCCCTCTCTGTGCAAAAATCAGAGTGATGAGGTTCATTATTCCTAGTAGCTCCTTTTCATTTGTAATCGCAACAAGACTAGTGTAATCTGACTACCAGTATGGCTACATTTTGAGGAGTTCTCTGTTTCAGTTGTTTTTGCTCTGCATCATCTTATTGGCACCTTTAGCCTAGCTAAGCCTTGCCAGCCAGACTATCGATTGTAAAACACTCAGTGGCCACTTTCTTAGATACATAGACTTGTCACAGCCAATAACCTGATCACATCTTATGGCTGAAATTTAACATATATAGCACGCGAACATGATCAACAGGTTTTTGTTATTATTTAACCAAACATTAGAAAGAGCAAAATGTATGATCTAAGACACTTTGACATGTTATGATTGTTGGTGTCAAATGTTTCTGTTCCAGCATCTCAGAAACCACTATCATTATAACACAGGGCAAAATGATGTATAAACTCACAATTACTGAAAAGGGGGATTTTTTTTTTTTGGAAGTTACCAATTACTCTTACAACATGTCTTTGGAATGGTTAAGAAAGTAACATCCAGAAGGAATCCCACATGTACAAAGATAGATCTGAAAGTCTGTAGACAGAAAGTAAACTCATTTGAGAATCAAGACTCAATCAAACTCATTTTGAGACCACACCACAATTTGCTTCATTCACTGTTCATTTCCTTTGCACTGCCTTTTTCTTTGATAAACTTAGCTTTCACAGACAGGGGAAATGTTTTCACTGGCGGAGAATAATGACTGGTTGCATGTAGAAAATACAAATAAAAATTTCATCTGTACAAGTTATGATAATGACCCTATTAATGTTGACTGCATGCGCCTGCATTCTAAGCTAGATATCTTAATAGTGTATAAAGAGCAGTATACAGCTTTTATAATTATGCCATTTTACCCCTGCAGTTTTACTTAATTCTAATCAAACATAGTGCAAAGCTTCAGCTCAGTCTTGTGGTTGATGTTCACTTTGAACAAATTTCACATGTGACATCAGCTGGACTTACATTTGCGCTATATGTGCTTAGATTAGCTACTTAATCTAAAATATACTTATTACTAAGGAAAGGTACATGCTGGTGTAAAATCCACATACATCATGAGGCACGTTTTAAAACTGCAGCTAATCCACTACTCCTGAACAAACTAGCAAGTCTGTAAATCTTGTGACAGATAGGGGGCGCTGTCGCTCCCTTGAACCCTCGGACCAGACGCCAGATAAAAGTCCAAATGATGGATTTATTACAATAATAATGTGCACAAAGCACCCTCCACTCCACAATTCTCCAATAAACAATAATAATAATCAAATACAATAATCCTTCACAACTCCCAGCAGCTCAGTCACCCTTCCTCCCAACTCGGCTCAACGCTCTGGTGTTTCCCACAGTCTTTTATAGTCCTTGACCCGGAAGTGTTTCTGTCCCTCAGCCCATGTGACCTTAAAATACTTCCGGGTCATGTGAAAACTCTTTTCTTCATCCCGGAAGTACGTCATTTCTTCTGTCCCTGTGACTAGGATGTACTTCCGGGTTATAGTGCAAATAGAAGTCCCTGGGCCTCCCTGCAGCGTCCCCTGGCGGCCCCCATGGTATCCAGCAGGGCTGTGCATTAAAACTCCAATGTCCATGAGGCCCTGCTGGAATTCGGGGCACCTCCATGTTGCAGGAAGGGCTCCATCTGGCGGCCTGGAGGTATTGGCCAGGACAAACTGCCGGCTATATATCACAATGTGCTTCATTTAGAAACTGAACTTAGGGTTAGGTATCTCATCCAAACACAGTATAGGTTCTGTCCTCTTTTGTTCTATGACCTAACCTACACATCCCCTTAAAATAACTTTTATCTTGACTTTATGGAGGTGACTTGTCATTTCCCCTAATCAGACTGTTCTGACATTCCTGTTGTCACACATGTGGCCCTTGAGACCACCTTCCAGGCTTTCCACCCGGGCTGAGAAGGGGCGCTGACACTACCAGTATCTTCTTTTTCCCTTGTAGCATCGAGAAGCCACTCAAGAAGGTTTCTTTTGTTAATTTACAACTGTTTGAAGGCTGCCTAAGGCTGATTTGTTTTCTTGATCACAGGCCCAGAAGCCTGCTATTTTTGTTCTAATTAAAAGGGGTTACCCAGCAGGTACTGCAACCTTTTGCCTGTGTACCCTGGTCTGTTTTCCCAGCCACATTATATTATATAAGTGATTTCCACATTTAAAAGGTTCCTGACTCTATCATATACAGTATATACGGGAATTCTCTTTAATATTTGACTGTCATTGTCACATTTGTTTGCCTATAAATATTGATATACTGACAACTGAGACCATTATACTTTACAATACATTTCACATAAATTGCATGCTCAAGCAATGAGTTGTGCTGAATGAAGTAAAACAAAGAAGGAACAAGTCTCATTCAGATTAGGTTCAGACATTTTCTAAGCTTCCTGAGGAGAAGAAAATATGGTAACTGCAGCATTACATATGTAGTTGATTTACATTTTTAAAATGAAACCATTACTCAAGCATATTGATCTACACAAGCTTACTCATGGATATTTACTGAAAAGACATCCTTAAACAGTTATACTTTGAAATATACACTAATAACAACAACAACAACAACATTTATTTATATAGCACATTTTCATACAAAAAGTAGCTCAAAGTGCTTTACATAATGAAGAAAAGAAAAATAAAAGACAAAATGCAAAATTAAAATAAGACAACATTAGTTAACATAGAAAGGAGTAAGGTCCGATGGCCAGGGTGGACAGAAAAAACAAAAAAAACTCCAGACGGCTGGAGAAAAAAATAAAATCTGTAGGGGTTCCAGGCCACGAGACCGCCCAGTCCCCCCTGGGCATTCTACCTAACATAAATGAAATAGTCCTCTTTGTAGTTAGGGTTCTCACGGAGTCACTTGATGGTGATGGTCATACAGACTTCTGGCTTTTAATCCATCCATCATTGTTGGAACATCATGGTACTTTGGGTAGATGGTGGTGGCCACCACCAAAAGGACACCGGAAAAGGAAACAGAAGAGAGAGTAGGGGTTAGTACAGATTCTGAATGGTTGTTATAATGAATTGGATATACAGAGTATCAGGATTAAATTACAGTGAAGTTATGAGAAGGCCATGTTAAAATAATGTGTTTTCAGCAGTTTTTTTAAAGTGCTCCACTGTATTAGCCTGGTGAATTCCTACTGGCAGGCTATTCCAGATTTTAGGTGCATAACAGCAGAAGGCCGCCTCACCACTTCTTTTAAGTTTTGCTCTTGGAATTCTAAGGAGACACTCAGTTGAGGATCTGAGGTTGCGATTTGGAATATAAGATATACTGTAGATAAACTTTTTTCTAAACTGGCACAATCATTCAGTTTTTTGGCATTTAAAGAAGACTTCATTTGAATGAATATACAGCTCCTTTGGAAAGTATTCATACTCCTTCATTTTTTTCATATTTTGTTATGTTGAAGACTTGTGCTAAAATTATTTTGATTGATTTTTTCCTACACAAAGCAAGACTCAGTACCACAAAACAACAATGCAAAAACAGGATTTTTGAAATTATTGCAGATTAATAAAAAATAAACAGAAATATCACATTGACATATATACACTTTGCTATGACACTGATCATCATGAAAACGTTTCCACACAGTTAATGTGTATCAGAGCAAAAACCAAGCCATGAGGTCAAAGAAACTGCCTGCAGAGCTTATAGACAAAATTGTATTGAGGCAAAGATCTGGGGAAGTCTACAAAAAAATCTGTAGAATTGAAGGTTCCCAAGGGCACAGTGGCCTCCAAATTCTTAAATGGAATTAGTTTGGAAAAATCACAATTCTTCGTAGAGTTGGCTGGTGGCCAAACTGAGCAATCGGGGGAGAAGGGCATTGGTAAGTGAGGTGACTAAAAACTGATAGTGATTCTGGCTGGTCTCCAGAGAACCTGTGTGGAGACGGGGAAACTTCTAGAAGGACAATCACCACCGCCACACTCCACTAACCTGGGCTTTATGTCAGAGTGGCTAGATGACACATGAAAGCCCCCTTAGAGTTTGAATAAAGTCACCTAAAAATTCTCAGACTAAGAAAAACAAGATACTCTGATCTGATGAAACCAAGACTGATCTTTCTGGACTCAATTTGAAGCATCGTGTCTGGAGGAAACCTGGCACCACTCATCACTTGTGTAATATCATTCCAGAACTAAAGCATGGTGGTGGCAACATGCTATGGGTTTGGCTTTTTGACAGCTGGGACTGGGAGCCTACTCAGGATTGAGGGAAACCTGAATGGAGCAAAGTGCAGAGAATTCTTAATGAAAACCTGCTCCAGAGTGCTCTGGACATCAGACTAGTCTGAAAGTTTTACTTCCAAAAGGACAATGACCCTAAGCATAACGCAATAAAAACACAGGAATGGCTTCAGGTCAGCTGTGCAAATGCTCTTAAGTAGACCATCTAGAGCCCAGACTTCAACCCAATCAAATATCTCTAGAGAGAGAGAGAGAGAGAGAGAGAGAGAGAGAGAGACGTGAAAATAGTTCCATCCAACTTGATAGAGCTTGTGAGGATCTGCAGAAAATCCACAAATCCAGGTGTGAAGCTTAGTACATCATACCCAAGATGACACCTTGCTATATATATAGTTTTTATATACATTTGCACAAATTTCTGTTAACCTGTTTTGTCTTTATCATTCTGGGGTATTTTTATTGATAAGGGGAAAAATTAACATAAATTACTTTAGCATGAGAGAGCAACAGAACAAAATGTATAACGTATGTCAAAAAATGAACCCTTTTATGAGCTGAATAAAGTCTGTCGAAGCAATTATTTGCATTCCAGTTTTCAAGGACACTGAAGTATGCTGCATAAGTGATTGCTCAAACATTTATCAAGTTATAAAACTTGTGGGAAGTAACTAAGTGTACCATTACTGAACATCCCTCAGACTCTAAGGGCTACTGTATTAAGAGTGCAAACCAGGTAAGTCGATTTATAGTCACCTAACGTTTAACTAAATCAGTGGATTGGGTTGGGTTGTGCTGTTCCACCTGCATGTCAAGTTTTTATGAAATATATATTTATTACTTTTATTATTAAATATATCGATTTCACCTAAGAAAATCTACATGCAACAAATTTATGCTTTATAATTATCATTTAAAAGAGTCAGTTAATTAACTTTAGACGCAAAAATATTTGTTCACAGATTAGTTTCGATTTTAAAAACTTTAATCCAGACGGTCATAGAAATTCCTATTTCGTTACATTGTCGTTAACTGCGCCCCCTTGAGGGCGGTGCCTATATGATAGACAAAGTAATTCAGGCAACTGATTGGTGAATACAAATGATTGGCTGATGCTCTGTCCACAGACCGGGACATACGTTTGGACACGCACAGTAAATACTTGATCGTCAGAGGCAGAAACTCTGGTAAAGATAGCAGTTCAAAAAACATGACGGTTGACTTCATTTTCGGCTTGGGTTAGTGAACGCTAGCTCGCGAGATGCTGGTATTTTTCAAAACATGCCTTGGAAAGTATTGGCAGATCGAAATAAACGAAGTATATTTCATCGTCCTGCTCGTTTACAGATACGCCCCTTCCTGAACAAAACTGGTCCCCCTCTGGGAAATGGAAGGCTAACGCCCATGTCGCTTACTTTATGTGACTAAAAGCCATTTTGGCATCTACGTATCAGACAAATAGGTTTATCTCTTGAGTAATAACAACAGCGCCATATGTTGTTCGCGACGTGCACATAACTAAATCCGCGCCTACTTAGGCAACACCGTGCGAGAAATTCCACGTTAGCATGGAAAAAAAGCACGCGAAATCTAAAAGTGAGCACCGCAGCTCAGTCTGGAGCACAAGACGTAAGTGTCTGGAGGTATACGCATCAAAAGTTAGCTTTTAACGGTTTCGTTTGACCTTGTTCGTGTGCAAGTAACATTACAGTTAGAGGTGATGCGTGTACCCATCATTATTACCAGTGTAATATCTCGTTTAACTTATAACATACATTGTTTTGCACATCTGTTTAATGAGTTACTTCGATGATCTTTTATGTACTTTCGCTTAACCGCACTACTCCGGAATGTGATGGCTGCGCAAGTGGGGCGGGGCGGGAGTAGTATGCGCTTAGCCTGCCGGGAAAAAAACGATTATAGGAACATCGCTAATTGCTGATAAAGCGTTGACGTAGCGTGAGGGGTTTGTGTGAGTTCTGGGACTGTTTATTTCGTTCGGAAAGTTCAAATCAGTAGTCTTGCACTGTATCCAATGGGTTTTATGTTAAATGTACAACAAGACTTTTTTAATTTATGAGTGGACAGTGCTGGATTTGTATGCGCTCAGGATGTGTCATTTCTAGTGACATCCACGTACACATACAAGGTGCAAAAAGGGGTGTAGCACAAAACAACTTTTTGTCCGTCGTGTGCAAATTTCATCATCTTGCACCGTTGCCTTCTTTCTTTCTAACCGATTTTTGAAATACAGTATAATGTATTAAAATCAGTGAAGACTTTGATGATTTAAATTATTTCAGTTATTCTACATCTTGGTTTTTAGTTATTTTGTTGTTTTATTTGACATTGTATATAATGCACAGGACATGTAGAATGACAGTGTCAGCATTATTTACAATACATTATAGCCTCACAAAGATTAAAAAGCCTTTATTGTATGAAGTAAGGCCAAAGTACAAACAGTGTGCCTAGGCTCAAGAATCAGTGCCCTCTTGGTAAGTGCCATTTTCAAGAATAATACAGTAAAATGGAAATTATTTCTGTAAATTATTGTAAAATAACATATCTTTGATATTAATATGGCAGGGGTTACCAAAATTACGTAAATCCTTCTGGTGATCCACTGCAGGCAAAAAAGCATTTGATAATTTTTTTAGAGGGTTTTAAGTGAAACATGGTGTTTTCTCCAAAATATTATTTTGACATTTTATTAAAAATGCTCGGTTTCTGCTTTAGTGTTTAATCTCAGTAATTTAAGTATTGTGAATTTATATCCCTTCTTAGATTCATCTCTGCCTTTACCATTTTCCCTTCCCCAAATAGTCTGTTTGCATGATTTGATTAACTAATTAAAATACTTTCTATTTAACAAACATGTGAATAAACATTGCCTTTTGGAAAAAGCCTCCTTAATATGCAGTTCTTTCATGAATTCTTCAATCCACTAAGCGTAAGCTGCTTAGTCCAGCTAGAGAGTCATATAAAGCCAGTGGCTATCTCACCAATGTGGAAATGGGCATCACTTCATTACATGTTAAGAAATGCATATGCTCACATACTCATACAGGACCAAACTAGACTGTCAGATTAACTTTTAATTAGCCTTTGGGATGTTCTGGAAAAGAAGAACATGTAAACTCGCCACATTGTGTCAGGATTTCAACTCGGTCTCCTAGAGCTATGAGACAGCTACTCCAACTGCTATGTCACTGTTCGCCTTATTTAAGAAATTCACATGTAGAGTTCTATTTTTGTTTTGAACTAAATTTATAAGATATACTCAAAATGTCTGTGTAGATTTATTAAATATTAAACATTAACAGAAATATTAAAATAGACCTGTGTCTAGAGGACTTGGTTAAATGGTAAGTTTGATATTTTTCAAGTCTGTTATTTCTTTACAAACATTGTATATATTAATTTGCCACATACATTTGTGTGTTTTTTTAATATAAATGTAAAAAATAACTTGTCTGTTCTTGAATGGGGCTTACAGTACACTGGGACTGAAGTGTACTAGGATAGGTGAATTGAAAAGCCTAAAAATTTACCAAATAATCCTCTTTGAAGCAGAAAAGGTTTCAGTTTGAAAAAACATGCCTTCCACATTTATGAGATATATTTGTGATAATGAAAGAAAACTAGAAATAATTATTGTATCACAGATTCTTGGAACTATTTTTCTTGAGGTATGAATACATTTATTTTTTTTGTGTCTGCTCTTCCCCGACAAGCCCCCAGCGCCAAACTATTTTACATTTATAATCCTACTTTTACTTCTGAAGTTCTTTGTTTCAGTAGTTATGTTCTGCCATGGTTTGTAATAACAGACAGATGCACCATCAAATCATATGATTATTTTATCATAAATGGTGCTTACATTTTGCTCTTTACATTCTGTGTTATTTTACATTGCCTACAGAGTGAGATTCGCACCAAGTGGCAGTACACTGATGTGTTTCATTGTACTTTCTACAAATAACAATAATTGAACTAATTACATTGCTTTGTATTTTTAACAGAAGACTTCGATTTTTAAAAAAGTCATCATCTGCACGTCACAGTTTTTGTGGTATGTTGAGTGCATGCAGAATAAAAAACAATACTCAGAAATTTGAAAGGCAGAGTGCACAATACAGGAGAGTGAAGCACCACAAACTAGTTATTGAATTTTTTAATGCACAATGAGTCACTCTTTCTGAGGTCATGGTAAGAAAAGAACTGAGAACAATGTGTTCCAGTGAGTAAACTCACTAAAACTCATTCATGCTAGTCCATCCGTTAATATGTGGGGAGAACATAGAAAACTCATGCATACCCTGGCACTGTAATACAGGAATGACAGCTGTGCGCTAACTCATAAAAAGCATGAAAGGAGCTCCTCTCACGGAGCGAAGCGTTGTACGTGCAGACACAGCACTTACAGAGTACTTCAGATGTGTCTTCTGGCTGTTAGAGTCCATTAGCTCAGATGTGTAGCCACTGAAAAGTCTTAGGTATCGACCCTGGCCTTGGGTTAATTCGTGGAGCCTAGGAAAAAAATGGCATATAGGTTGTCTATGACTACCTGTGAGCTGAGTGAGGTGAAGCCAGGTATTGTGCAAGATTGGGCAAAAGGACAAAGCAGCTGGGAGCATGTGTCATCAAACATCTGGGCATCAACATTCAAAAATGTCGGTAAGGGCACTTGGCACTGGCTCGGAAAGGTCACCAAGGAGAAAAATGAGCAGCAGAGTGAAGTGCACAGCGGGTCTCCTTTTAAAATGGCTGAATGTAAACAACAGTGGTTTGCTTTATCCTCTTTTTCCTTCTTTAAACAGCATGGATACTTTTCTTTTTTGCAATATGTATATAATCTCAAGATATGGATCAGTTTTCAATAAAATTTTTGGCTTGAAAAATTGCATATTTGGTGAGTTTTAAGGCTTTTCATAATAAAGGTGTTGTGTGGAAAATGAAAATTTACCATGAAGATACAACTTTGACTTATAGACCAAACTTATCTGTTAATTACAGTAAGTTGTAAGATCACATCAGGGCCAGAGCACATCAAAGTAGTATCAGTGGCAGTTAAGGCTGTAACCCATGCCATTACAGCATACATATTTATGTGCTACACACTTACTCTTTGTAGGCCAGTTTAGTTTACTTTTTTGAGATTTGAGAAGAAATCCCACATAAAAACAATGAAAACATACAAACAGAAACAGTAACTTGCTTAAGATTAAAACTCAATACACTGGAGCTTTGAGGGAGCACTCCATCACAATGTTGACTCTTTTTCTTCATATTTTCAGATTCCCTGTTTTTTTTTTTAATTAATAAAACTTATTTTTTCTTATTCAACAGAAGACTGGCCTAAAGCACACATATATGTTTGTAATACTGTATATGCTTACAAATGTAGCTTCCTTAGCATTTTGTTTACCCCAGGAAAAAAAGCCAAGAATATAATTTTTCTCCACAAGAAAAAATGTTATTATGTGTAACAGAAACATGTAAATACCAAAACATCTGAATAAGTACAATAGAAAGTAATGTTGCAGATTTAATACATGTCCTTTGTGTGATATGTTTTGAGACAGTCACCAATGCACAGTTTGATGTTCCAGTCAGGACAGTGCAAGCCTGTCTTTTTGATCACTTTTGTTATATTTTTTTTCTTGTTGCTTGCACACGAAAGGGTAGCATGTTAGTGCCTGACCTGCAAGATCAGCGCACCCCTAGTGTTATTGCAGCTTACCACAACTCAAGGCTTATTGAGTTCCATATTTCCCATGAAATAAACATTGACAGTTTCCCCATTGGGAGTCGTGTTTAGGGGGCTATTGTCTTGGTTTTCCTTGCACTTGATCACATTTACTTTGCTTTTTTTGTCATACAGCTACCATTGCACCATGGTGTACATTCACACGACCATATCCACCGGCATATTACAGCAGTTCAGTCGTACAGTTCCATATCATGCATCAGTTTCACTTTCCATGTCAGTGTCTGATAACTCATCGTCAAAACTATTGCTTCATTCGAGCAATGGTTCAGTTTCAATTCATTCTAAAACTGCCTTTAAGGCTTTTTGTCTGCTATTGTGTTTTATGTTGGAGGCTCCACCCTGACCATGAAAACTGATGTTTAATTAGATTTTCTATAAAGTTGCAGTGAAAAGTCAAGCAAAATAACACCTTTTATTGGCTAACTAAAAAGATTACAAAATGCTAGGTTTCAGGGCAACTCAGGCCTCTTACATCTTGCCTGAAGAAGGGTCCTGAGTTGCCTCAAAAGCTTGCATATTATAATCTTCTTAGTTAGCCAATAAAAGGTGCCATTTTGCTTTTCACTACATTCATAATGGCTAACATGGTACAACACCCTTGTACTATAAAGTTGCAGAAAACATAGAAATACTTGTGTTTTTTGCAGCATAATTGTAGTACTAGGGCAGGGGTCTGCAACCTTCACTATCAAAAGAGCCATTTTGCCCCCCCTTCCTCCAAAGAAAAATAGTCTGGAGCCGCAAAACATAACACAGCTTATAAACTTTTAAAAGTTTTAATCTTTTTTTAGATTTTACATGTTACAACCACGGAATACAACAAACAGAAGTGCAGTGTGCATGTGTAGGGCTACTTTGAAATAAATTAAACTGAACTATGCAGGCCTATTTGGGTCCTTCCTATACCTGTGTAAAATTAAAATAAAAACTAGCCCACTTTAATATAAATAAAACATTTAGCTGTAGCTTAGCAGCTTTAAAAAAGTAAACATTAAATTCCATTTCAGTGTGCTGAATCAACTGAAGCACCTGAACATACAAAAAAACCTACATCAGCTCCGGGTCCGAAATGAATGTGTTTTGTTTTTCTGAAAAATAATAGCTTATTAAATGCTATTGTTGTCACCTGTTTAAAATGACTTCTGTTTCTGAAGTTCGCTGCTGATCATCTCTATGTCGGGGCTGTACAATGTGACTTTGACCTTCACACAGGACTGCAGGCTCTCATGTGTGAGGCGGGAGCGATATTTGGACTTTATGAAGTTCATGCTTGAGAAAACTTGCTCACTTAAGTATGTTGAGCCAAAGATGGACAGGACTCCAAATGCATATTTTTTCATGTTCATATACGTTTCGGGAATGGCACTCCATGTGTCGAAAACAAATTTGTCGGGTTTGGGGAGGTTTTCAATATCACTCCATTTGTGCTCTTTAGCGAGAGTAGCCTTCTGACGGGTGACTTCTTCAAGATCCGCTGTCAGGCATTTGAACTTGGACACCCATTAATCTTTATCTGCTATGTCGTCCAGTTCAATTTCTAGATCGGGCTTACTCCTGTGAATGCGGATGTGTTCAGCAGGGATGGGTCGATGTCCAGGGGTGTGACAGGGAAGGAGAGAGTGTGTGTTTATCCTTTCTGAACTCACTGAATCTTTCTCTAAATGCAGCTTGCATTTTCTGAACAATTTCCCGTTTGTTTTTAAAGTCGGAGAATAGATGTTCTGATATTTTTATGAACGATTCTTTCATGTATTCTCCGTCTGTGAACGGCTTACCCCTCCTTACGATCTGTTGAGCTGCCACAAAACTAGCGGCTGTAGTTGACTGTGTAGAAGTGATCCACTTTTTGAAAGTATGTTTGCTCTGTTCAGCTTTCCGTTGCAGTTCTGAAATTGCTCTCTTTCGCTTATCTTCACTTGGGTATTTTTCAGTGAATGCTGAGAGCTTGTTTTGAAAATGTCTTTCAACGTTACATTTTTTGTTGTTCGATAATTTATCGCCACATATTAAGCACACCAGTAAGCCAGCGTCGTTGGCGGTGAAGGCAAATGCTTCTGTCCACGCAGAATTAAACTCTCTAAATTAGATGTTAAAATGTATAACAGTAGTAGTAGTAGTAAATAAACATATATATAAATACAAGTTAAATTAAGAAATTTCCATTATTCATTTTCATGGTTTTTATTTTTTTGTCAAGGCCAAAGGGAGCCACTGCAAGGAGGCTGAAGAGCCGCATGTGGCTCCAGAGCCGCGGGTTGCCGACCCCTGTACTAGGGTGTTGTACTGTGTTAGCCATTATAAATGTAGAGAAAAGCCAAGCAAAATGACACCTTTTATTGGCTAACTAAAAAGATTACAATATGCAAGCTTTCGAGGCAACTCAGGCCCCTTTGATTACATTTTGCCTGAAGAAGGGGCCTGAGTTGCCTCGAAAGCTTGCATATTGTAATCTTTTTAGTTAGCCAATAAAAGGTGTCATTTTGCATGGCTTTTCTTTGCAGCATAATGTTATTTCATCCACTAGATGGCAGCACAGTACCGTCCAGAGAACTATTCAGGCTTCACACTATAAAGGGTATTGGGTTTAGTTGTAATTATATATTATTATATATATATATAAATTCTGTGCCTGAGTTACACTCAAGGTTAATGCCAAGGAGGTAAATCAATAGCAAAAAAATAAAGTGAAATATGTAGATATACACACATCTATACAAATATATAACAATAAACAAGAAAAAATATACTAAGCTTTACAGTGGAACCTCGGTTCACGAACGTCTCGGCACACGTACAACTCGGTTTACGACCAAAAAGTTCGCCAAACTTTTGCCTCGGTTCACGACCAAACACTCGGTATACGAACAAGCCAGGTTCCCTTTCGGTTTGTTGATGTTCATTCTCTCCCTGTGCATTTCCTGTGCAGCGAGCGAGAGAGCGCGCACACACACAGAGAGGCAGCGCAAGAGACAGAGGGCTGTACACACACACACACACACACACACACAAGAACACGCGAGAGAGGCGTGTGCGCGCACACACACAGGAGCGCTCTAGACAGACACACTGAGTTGCAAAGCTGATCGCACCCCCAGAGAATACAGACGCCAGTGGGAAAACCCCTAAGAAACATGGACAGACTACCTTCACATTCCTCCTTTCCCTTCTTGCCGGCTCTGTCGCGTAATATGCCTCTCGTGCGGTGCTCCGCCTTCTTAAAAAGCCTGCACGGGCTTCTTTCAGTTTGTTAAATTGGTTGCTTGCTTCTCCTTCTTTCTCTCTCAGACAATCTGTGCTCCTGGCGGAGCTGTCATCTCTGACTTGTCATGGAGCACGTTTAAACTGTTGAAAAGAGACAAATGTTTGTTTGCAGTGCTTTGAATAAAGTTCCTTTTTTTCTACAACCTCCTGTGTCTCTGTGCAAATCTGTGACCCAAGCGTGACAACACACACAGGCGCTCCAGGCTCGCAAAAGAGAGACGCACGCACGCACAGGCGGGGGAGAGAGAGGCGCGCGCGCGCGCACACACACACAGGAGCGCGCTAGAGAGATACATACAGGCGCTCCAGGCTCGCAAAAGAGAGACGCACGCACGCACACACACACAGAGCGATTGAGGGACGCATAAGTTAGAGAAGGCTTGTTTTTGTTTTCAGTTCTGTTTCCGGTGATCGGTTCGTAGCCTGCATTGTTGCAATGTTACTTTTCTTGGTGGTTTATTAAATTACGGATTTTTCAAATGTTCCTTTTTTCCCCTGTGCTTAAAACTCATTAAAAAAAGTGTTTTTAGCGAGAGCGGTTCCTAGCACTATAGCGCGAACTATTGCAGTGTTAGTTTTCTCTGTTGTTAAAGGTTTTCTCAGTGTTATTCAATGTTTTTACATTTAGTTTACCATTACGCTGTGCATTCTATGGTATAATTAACTATATTTGTGCTTAAAAACTAAAAAAAATGTATATATTTACATACAGTTTCTACGGTCTGGAACGGATTAATTGTATTTACATACAATCCTATAGGAGAAATTGCTTCGGTTCACGACCAACTCGGTTTACGACCAGAGTTTTGGAACGAATTATGGTCGTGAACCGAGGTTCCACTGTAGTATGAATTATTGAATTATGCAGTTGATGGAGTGTGCATCAGGTTGTAAATAGAAATTTTGTTCAAATTGTAAAAGACCACAGACAGACACGACACCACAATGTCCACAACACACACATTTATATTACAGTATTTACAGTACATGTTTGCTCAGTCCTTGGTCCTTTCAGCTGCCTCCACTCCACTCCTCAGAAGCTCCATCCTCTTCCAGCCGACTCTGGCTCCTTGAATGAAGTGAGGCAGCCCCCCTTTTATAACTCCCCGGATGTGCTCCAGGTGCCCGATGACAAAATTCCGGCAGCACTCCCCAGTGTGGTGGAAGTGCCGCCCTTGAACCCGGAAGCACTCCAGGCGTACACCATCCCTGGTCCAGCAGCTCTTCCTGGTGTGTCGGAAGTGCTGTCCTCCAGGGCTCTAGGACCATCCAGGCGCCCAGGGAAGAGTAGTGCCACTCTCCCGGTCTGTCCTGCCTCCAGGCGTCCCGGCGGGGCAGGATCCCTGGTTGTCTGCCACAAAATATAGCATATTTTGAAATATTTTAACTTTTTCTTTGCTGCTGTGTTGTGCATTTTAAACAGCATTTACTGCCTTTCAGTAAAACGTTTCTTGCCATTGTGGTCTTGTCTCTCAATGTAAAATACGTGCTGTGTTTTGGAAACTCCTTAAACATTGTATGATTTGAAATACTTTACCTTTCCACTCACCACCAAGCTGCTAGCTTGATTGAAAGGTATTGACTGTGTGTTTATTGCCCCTTTGCTTCTTTTCAGAACAAAACAAATATTGGGGGCTCAAATCAGACATATATACTGTACATTTTACAAGAATAGCTGACATTTTATTTATTGATGTCCTGATTATATCGGGTATCAATAAAGTAATTTCTAAAAACATAGCTTCATCTCAGCTGTTACCAGAAATGAAAATCAGAAAGCGTCAGTTTAGTAAATTCTTGCAAAGTATAGAAATAAAGGAGAACTGTAGCTAATCCATCACTACATTTTCATTTTGTTTCTGCTAAGAACATGAGAAAAGTTTTGTTTCTATTTTGTTTATCATTTTAAATTTGATAAAAGCTTAAAAAGCAAGGGTGATTTAAAAATTTAAAATAATTTGGAACACTAGAGAGAGACACAAACCAAGACAAATCTACCATATTTTTCCTTTACATGTAAAAAATGCAGATGCTTGATGGCAGTGTGCAAACTGGAGGTTTAAATTGTATGGAGCTCAGCTTGTGTAATGTGCTTTGGCTAAAGTAGTCTATATACTGTGTGTAGTGTATAGGGCAAGGTAGGAAGAATAAACAATGCAATTTGTTAAGTATATTAAGTTGCACATTCTCATAAAATCCTGTTAATGAAGTAAAAGCAGAACTAAGTTTTTTCCTTTGATTTTTGCAGGATTCAATAATATCTTCCTGAATAAAGATTATGTCTGCTATAAATAGGGATCCTAAAATTGTGGTTATTGGTGCTGGGTTTGCTGGGCTGACAGCAGCAAGTCACCTGACTAAACATGGATACTTGAATGTCACAATTTTGGAGGCTATGGATAGACCTGGTGGTAGAGTGCACACAATAAAACCCTTTGGAGAAAATGTAATAGATTTAGGAGCCAACTGGATTCATGGCCAAGATGGAAACCCAATTTTTATCATGGCGAAGGAGCATGGCCTGCTGGCTGAGAACGATTCCTGTTCTACTATGTGCCTTCCTGGAGCAGTTACACCAAAAGATTATTTTTTCCACCAAAATGGGAAACTGTTTGATTCAGATGAGGTTGAGCATGTATGTCAAGTTTTTGATAACTTAATGTCCAAAGCATTTAACGAAGAATTGGGTCCCAAATATAAGGAAACGAGCCTTGGAGATTACCTTGATGAAGAATTCAGTGCATCAGAGCTTATATCTATAGAAGGTGCAAAAATGGTATTTGAATGGTGCAAACGTGTTGAATGTACAGATGAGGCCTGTTCCTCCTTATATGAATTCTCAGTAAGTCAGCTTAGGCTATATACAGCCTTAGAAGGCGGTTTCTTTAACTCTCTCGGTCCAGGTGGTTACCAAGCTATATTGGATATATTGCTGAAGAGCTTACCATTAGGCGTTCTTGTTTGCAGTACACCAGTCAAGTTCATTAAGTGGAATTTAAACCAGGGGACGTCCCCTCCTGGTGAAATGTATCCAGTAAAAGTAATTTGTGACAATGATGAAGAGCTAGAAGCAGATCATGCAATTGTGACAGTCCCTCTGGGCTACCTGCAAGAAAAAGCAACTAAGATGTTTTATCCTCCTCTTCCAGACTGGAAAATAAGAGCCATCAATAGATTAGGCTTTGGAACAGTCAGCAAAATCTTCTTAGAGTTTGAGAAGACATTTTGGCCAGTAGATTGTTCTGGAATTCAACTAGTCTGGGAACAAGGGCATGAAGATAAAGATATGTACATGTCTATGTTGGATGGGGATAGCTGGAAAGACACCTGGTACAAAAAAATCTGTGGTTTTGATACTGTGGCTCGTCACCCTAATGTGCTTTGTGGCTGGATTACAGGCAAGGAAGCAGAATACATGGAGATTCTTGATGATAATATTGTCGGAGAAACATGTACCAGGTATGCATGTGTGATATAGTACTTTTGTGGAACTTTTACAAGAAAAAAGGGTGTTGTGTAGAATAGAGTGGTAATATACAGTTCGATAAACACATGAGCTACAATATAGGTGGGGTTTCCTAAATTACTTTAAGCACTGTGCAAGTTGCAGTGTGTTAGTGTAACATAAAAGAGGCATCACAGTACATGATTTTAAACATCCTTAAAAGAATAGTTGAACCAAAATGCAAAATTATATAGTGGTCTACTATATTTGGGAAATACCCTTTACAATCTGATTTACTTATGTCATACTTTGTAAATTAAGTACAGTATATATATTTTTTTAAATTTTTATTTAAGCCATTCACAAAAACCATTGACTAGAATGGTGAAACCTCTATGTGGCACACTTAAACCCCTTGCAGTGTGATGGTAGAAAAAATATTGTAGTTACAGTTGCAATGTATTACTAAATTAAAGTACTGTATTGTGTTGCCATTACATTATACAACGGCACATGGGTTGACTTGCTGAAAAACTTAGATTTGGAAAAGGCTTTCTCAGAGATTTCAGCATTCCGTATACATATAGAACTTGTAAATAAAAGAGTGACTTTATCTTTCCCTTGGACAGCTCTCAAGATAAGAAAACTGAAACAGAGAACTTATAGACATAATTGTTTTTTAAGGCAAGTGGCGATTTTAAATGATCTGAATTTTCCAAAGACACAAATTATAAAACGACCGTGCAGTATCCCCCACCAGCTGCTACCATATATTGCTTTGTTACAACGAAAAGTTACAACATATTTAAATTGGATTTTTATTTTAACTAAACTTACAATATTTTACATTTTAATAATTTAATAATTTTATTATAATGGAAAAGTAAATAAAAATGCAAAACTGAAATTCCCAGCTCTGAAAGGTTTTGCATTTGCCAACATTAAACTTTACCACAGATTCAGCCTGTTGCCATTAGAACAACTTGTTGATGGGAATCCACCAATGTGCATTTAACCATTTGTTTCTAATATACCTTTCTTTGTAAGAATAAATATTCCTCTTTGTGTGAGCCCACCCTGTTATTTGCTGCATACAAAGTAATTTAAAGACACCAGTGCTTCTCAGAAATTAAAACAACAGAATTTTCACACACGCTAGCTATGTGAATGATATAAAAAGAACTTATGGGCGCTGTAAGTCCCAATTAGTACTGTTAAATCTATCTGGAGATGTAGTGCACATAAAACTACCCAGAATCTTTAAAGAACTATTTGTCCCCTAAAACGCAGCACCCAAGGAAGTAGAAGAAGATGACGACAAATAATAGAAGTAGCCAAGCTGCCAAAAAAAAAAAAAAAAACAATCCAGGCTATATGGTACAGAAGTAAAGAGGAAACAGTATTTGAAAAAAAAAGCTGAAACATATAATCTCTTTTTAAGTTTGCAAAATCTCATGCAGAAACATGTGAAAGAATATTGGAAAGAGTTTGAAACCCCATTCCCACATTGAAGTAGGGAGGTGGCATCATTATGTTGGGTGCTTGTTTTTCATTGCCAAGGACTGGTAGACTTGACAAAAAAGAGAATAAACTGGGTCCACCCTCTACCAGTTATGTACAATAGAGAACCAATGTGGGATGCATTTCAAGGTAAGAGAAGTTTTTACCTGTTGCTCCTATACATGATAATCACACTTATCCGCATTCTCAGACCTACTCAGCATTTAACCTAGCGAGAACGCTAGGAAATCTTTATATAGAAATCTTAGAACTTAGAAATCTTTATATAGAAAACAGTTTTGTGTCTGATGAACAATTATGTTCCAAATTTAATTTTCCAGCAGCACACTTTTTCTCTTATATGCCAGTTAGAAATTTGATCACAAGAAGACTACCCAATTTTGCACGTGTCACTCCCATATCTTTAGGCAACAGTGGTTAACCCTGATTAAGACTCAGACAATACATAAAATACTTCAAAGAAGAGACCCTTTAACCATCCTAGGCAATGGCTGCAAAGGTACATTTCATCAGAAAAAGAGTGTAACTTATATGTATGTATATTCATACATAGAATATACTCTAGTTTTATATGTGCAAAGCATTCCATATTTAAATCAAATAATCAATCATATTTATCTTGTTTTAAAATTGTCTAAAATGTACCCAAAGCAAGATCCAACCTTGTTACCCTCTTGTCCCAGCATTACTGCACTATATGTTTTGGCAAAGCATTAAATTAACATCATTCTAGAAAAAACATTTTACATGTCACAAGCACTCCCAATCCATTAACAGCAATATTTAGTGTACTTCCAGATGAGTTTAAAGTTCATAGGGAAAAGCTGATTGTAGTTGCCAATGCTATAGTACTAGCAGGTAGACTTATCTTGTTTTACTGGAAGAATCCCACTCCACCTTCTATAACTCAGTGGGTAAGCAATGTTCTATATTATCTCAAATTAGAAAAAAATCAAATTACCTCTTAGAGGATATTTCCAAATTGTTTTTGGAACATGGCCAGAATTCATGAATACAGTTTTAGAATAAGTATGCAGGACTTGTGTTTGACACTGTTATGCTATTACTTTTTGTGTCATGTAATATGTCATTGTGATGTTGTGGTTTTTGAAAATAAAATATAAAAGGCCTGTCCACTCTTCACTACAGTACTGAGCTGGAAGCTGAGGGTTTGAGGAGATCTTAGGGGCCAGGTTGAGAAAAGGAGTGTAATGGAAGGTCAGGAAATTGTACTTACTTAGTACTTTGGGTAATGGGCCAGCTACCCTACATAATAAGGGACTTTAAGTATATACTGTATGTAGGCCCTGTGGGGAGCAAAGGACGTTTATTGTTTTACCTTTTATGATGTACCTATAATAAATGCTTTATTTTTTTAATTTTTGGCCTCCTTGGATTATCTATAAGGGATTAAAAAGATAAAGATGAAACTACTTGAATAGCCCAATCAAAGTCCAGACCTGAATCCTAAAATCTACGTCAGACACGTAAGGTTGTTGCATGTTGTCACTCAGCAAATAACATTCAGTTTAATGTAAGGTTCTCAAACCTGTTTAAGTCAAAAGTGGGGTATTCTGGTAGCCTATCTCAAGGTAACAGCCGTGGACAGAATACCAGTCAACTGCAGGACTCAGTCACATAAGGGCCGATTTAAAAATCATGAATCTACAACTGGATTAATTTTGTAATAAATAATTAGCCAATGTTAATCCTGCAAAATTAGAAAGACTTCTTGAAGCATATAATAAATAAGGTTGCTTAATGCCTAACAGTTAAACTGTGCAAATACTTTTCATAGGTGATTTTTTTCATTTTGTATTGATATTTGCTTTTCTTTTATTACAAATGTATGAACCATTAAAATATAAAATATATTTTGTTAACAATATTTAAAAAATCCATTTAAATGTATTTTGACTTTTGATTGTTCGGTTTAATGAGCAAATCATGGTAGCACCCTTGGGATGGGTAATTTTCACCCAAACTGAACTTTAACTAAAAAAAATAACAGTTTAAAATTGTATAACTAAATGTAACATATTTTAGCATATCAGATATTGCTGACTCTGATTATGTTTTCTGGGCAGGCTACTAAGATTGTTCACAAACTGGGATGTTTCCAATCCTGTTCGTGTGGTCAGATCTTTATGGAAAGAGAACCCCTATGTTCGAGGCTCCTATACTTACATACCTGTTGGCGTTGATGCACAAAAAGAACAAGAAGCATTAGCAGAACCACTGCCATCTGTCTCTTGTAATTCAACAAACAAGGTACTTTGAGTAATTTATTTCTTTTGAATGTACTGTTAATGATCTTTAATTTTATATACAGGCAGTCCCCAGGTTATCTATGAGATAGGGACTGTAGGCTTGTTCTTAAGTTGAATTTGTATGTAAGTCGGAACAGGTACACTATTTTAATAAATACTATTGTTGACCGACTGTAACCAAGTGCTCTGCCAGTGAATGATGAAGTTTCACCTCTCTCTGCCCTTTTTATTATTTCTACTTTATTTTCCATGGTGATGGTTTTTCTCTTCTTTACTGTATCACCAGCACTTGCATCACATTTGTGTTTCAGAGACATTGTTGAAGGGTGAAGACAAAAGGTTTAAGATGAGCTCTTCTGCACAGTACTGTACACGCTATCACAGCAGGAAGGCATCCCTCGGCAGCATGTCTGGTGTACTGACAAGAGACAATTTCCTGCTATGTATGTAACCGTACAAGCAGGCTTGCTATTGAGAATGAATGGGGGCGGCGAGGGACAGTTCACCACCCGCCCACCACACAGTCACCTTCACTTGCAATGCAGTGTGCTGCCTGCAGCATCAGCCCACCAAGAATGAACAGGGTGCGGTCAAAGGCGGGCAGTGAATCGCCCACTACTCACTCCATTCAACAGGCAGCCACCTGAGGCATACTACAATGCTGCCCCACGCCGCCCTATTCACCCTCAATGGCCTCCGTTCACTCACATCCGGGTCACCGCTTGCAGCATCACCAGCTGTCCACCGAGAATGAACAGGGCAGCTGTTTGAGGGACACTGCAAGGCTGTGTGGTGGGGCGGGCAGTGAAGCGCCCCATCAAGCCACCGTCCTGCACACGAGCGGTAGCATTGGTCCCGGTGACTATGGACCTCGGGTCACCGCCTAGCTGCCCACTGAGATTGAGTGGGAGCAGGAGCTGCCTGAGGTACACTACACTGCATAAGCAGCGAAATTGCCTCCGTCCATCCACCGCTTGAAGTGTCCCCAGGCCAATGATGATGGAGAGGCAGTTACTGAGGAGCCTGCGTCACGTCCCCCAGACAGATGAAGGGACAGCTGCGGCCCGTTCATAAGTCGGATGTCCGTAACTTGGAGAGTACCTGTACTGTGTTTAATATGTTGCCTTTAGCAAATGGGAAAGTAACATTTTCAGTCCTATTGAGGTAGTGCACTTATAGTGACCCTCCTACCCAAAAGGAGACCAAAAAAGGCTAAAACATACAAAAATGTTATGTTCAGTTTCCCCTTAGCCATGGCCTGTCTTCATCATATCAGTTAAACCCTTGCTCCAACTCACCTTATGGCCTTAGACTCAGTAAGGGTTTGGGCCCAAGACAGCTTAAGCCCTTTCTGTGGTCAGTTGTAGGCCAGACTGGAATCGATCTACGGGTCAGAGTCAGACCACTTATATATAGACACTCCGGTAAAGCTCATTCTGGAAGCTCCAGGTGCTCTTGCATCTGTGAACTTTTAAATCAGTTGTGTTTCCAAATCTACCTGTTCTCTTAAAGGAACAATCTGGTCCCTGTTCCCCATTCAGCCCCATTTATACTTGCCATTTAATTTAACATACATGTGTCTGGGATGTGGAAGACAACTATAATATGTGGAGAATGGGAAGACTCCTGGAGTTTTGAGTTATCAACACAAACCATTATGTCAAGTATAAAAAATAGCCTTCAGGGAAAGGTTAATATGCAGTTGCCATACATTGCTGTACTCAATGAGGTGATTGATGCCTTCTAATCAAACAAAAAATTCCAGATGAAAAGCTTTCAGGCATACTGCATATCATCCTGAAAAAGTGTTTATTTTGCAGCTGCCCAGCAAATTATAGGCTGCTTCATTTCACCAAAACAGTTATTGATATAAAAGATAGTAACGGTGTCATTTTAATCAGAATGAACTAAATGTTTTTGTACTCAAATGTCAGATCGTCTCATTTCAAGTGCAATTATGTATGCAGAAGAAACATTCATATAACTTGTTGAAAAATGAATATCAGTCTTTTTTAAATCTTTTTAAACATTTTCACTTTTTTTATAAAACGATTTAATCTCATTTTTTATAATCCCTATGTCTTTTTCAGCCTTTGCAGGTTCTTTTTGCTGGGGAAGCAACACATGTCAATTATTACACGACTACCCATGGAGCATATCTGTCTGGAGAAAGGGAAGCTCAACGAATCATAAATTACTACAAAAAAAGTCCAGTTAGCTCAGTTGGAAAATAAAATTGCTAAACTTCACATTTATTTAACAAAGGATTATTCTTTGTTTTATAAATTTCATTTATAAAAAGTAACATTTCAATAGTATGGCTTAATTGCTGGAAAGGGAAATAAAGTAGTGTGAAAGCATACGTAGTAGGTGGGTATAATACTGCAGGATAATTTCACTTTAGTGTCTTGCAGGAGTAAAAATTAAATAAAGCACTAGGGTCTCATTGTTGAATTGATCCAGTTTTAACACACTTTAACCAAAAGCCTTAAAAGCTCAATTTTTATAGGTTCTGCACTGTATTATAATTTTACTGTGAAAGCACACCTAGTGTGTGGAGAGAATGCTGCAAGATAATTTCACTTTGGTGATATACCAAAGTAAAAACTACAAAATGCACTAGTATCTAATTGCTACATTTCTCCAGATTTAACACACGTGTAAAAGTGTTTGTTGTTGGTTGTGCACTCTGTTAAACCATATGTATGAAACAAACTTATTTTTTATAGTCTGTCTACACAGTATTAGCCAATCTGTATTCTTTGCATTACTTGCTATAAGGATTAAAAAATATATGGAGATGTAATGCACTAATGCTGCCTGCTACTCATTATGCAGAAGAAACATTCATATAACTGTTCAAATGTGTTAAACAAAAAATGAAGGAAGCAGTTTTGATTAGGGCCATGTGCAATAAAGAGCAAAACTGTTCTATTTTTGAAATTGAAGGTTTTAAAACAAAAGGAGAAGCAACATTTACACACAAACTTATTGTAATACTATAAAGGGCACAAAATGGCAAGCAAACAAGCAGATTTAGCAACCTTTAAAGTACCGTAAGCATATAGTTTATTTAATAGCACCTAAGCTTTTAGATGAGACAAGACAATTTTATATCCGATATTCTAATGAACAAACAGAAACAGAAAGGCTGAGGCTCACTGAGCATTTCAACAAGCCTTACTTTCTTGTTGGTCACCCAAAGAAAAAAAATAAAAACGAGAAGAGAAACTCACCAACCTCCCGAGGTGATCACTGTAACCAAGCACCAGTTTAGTCGGGCCATTCTGTCCTTCATGCTGTACATTGAAGACAGCTATCCAGACAAATGTTGTCCACTCAATTCTAATGAAACCTTTCTACTTCTTCTAGTTGATTACATTACCTGTAGAACTAATAAATAGTGGTTGCCTGAAGTAGAAGTATGTAAAAGTCATGCAGGTGACACCACAAAGACAACAAAATGCAGAGTGACATTGATAATAACATTGCATTTGTTTTAAAAAGGTATGAAATGTTATTACTTAAGGAGTTATAGATTGTTGATATGTAAGTCATGTATCTTGCCACAATAATGCCTAAAAGTTCGTGTGTTACTCTCTCTGAGCTGATAAAAGAGTTAGGGCATTTGATTTTCTTAGGGGAGATATTTTATGGCTATTTCATTTTAATTAACGGAATACTACACCCAAAAATGATATTTTTTTGTATGTTTCTTACCTCATGTAGTGTGTAGTGATGGCTGGGAAAAAATTTTAATCTCATGTTTTTATTAGAACCGAAATAGAAGAGTTTCTGAAATGGTGACAAATGGTGGACAACAGCAAACAATAACAAGAATGTCCATGAAAACATCTCATATTACACATGTTGCAAAATCCATACGTTAATTCATCTAGTCATATGCTCACAACATACAAACACATACTGTATACTTTTAGTAAAATATTGTTAAATAAACCACTTCCTGAAAATGGTGTCATGAATGAAAAATGAAATGTGCTTAGACATGGCCAGAACATTCGAACCAAAGAGGCGTCTCATGCATTGGTCAAGGGTCCGGCCTAGTAACAGGTTATTCATTGGCAAACATTCATTGGATTCACATGATAACAACATAAAAGCATGCACTGAGAAGCAAAAGTTAAACAAAAGTGAGGGAAAACATTATTGGGAAGAGGATATTTCTCATATTTCTGCATATCCGAGATGTTTCAACAAGCAGACGGTCCATTCACTTGTGCAGTTTCATAGACCTCCACTAAATAATCCTGAGGCACTCCAGGTGTGTCTCACCTCTATGAATAGAAATGAAATGATGGGGAAAGGTGGAACAACAGTTTAAGTGCATCTGTATTCAAATCTGTATGTCTCCCATTTTCGTTCATAAGAGTTTTTTTTTGGAGGTGGTATATTTAACAATATTTGAATAAAAATATGTGTCTTTGGAACATAGTAGCATACAACTAGATGACTATGGATTATGTGACCCGAGTGGCATAATTATTTTGTAGATTTGTTTTAAATACCATTTGCTGCTGCCCAGCATTGGTCACTATAGATGCATATTATATCAGACATTTTGCTATCTCTGCTCTGTATAAAAACATAAGAGTGACATTTTTTTCAGCCATAACTACTTAATACATGGGGTTGGCAACATATCAAAAATAATATCATTTATGGACAAGTCTTTGTTTAATGGATGGATAGACACATTTCCACATTCCTTCATGATCACACTGTGGTAGCCTTGTGCGCTTTATTATAAAGACAAATCTTTTATTTAAATCAATAACTATACTGTGCTCAATCAAGTTGCCTTTAATGAGAAAAAAAATATTTTGGTGCAGCTAACTAAATAATTTACTGAATTTAGAGGAAGATGGACTGGCTGTTTGCATGCTGTATGAAAACAATGTATTTTTGTTTGGCGAGAAATTTTATAATAGCACTTGCATCAAAAATATGATATGGTTCAATAGTATTAAAATGAAAACTTTTTTCAATGAAAAGATAAGCAAGCGCAATATGTTTTCTCATTTAATTATGAACTTATTTTAATATGTTTGTGTCATGCTGTAAGTTTGTGCCAGTCACCCAGCAGTGTTTACTCTGATTAATGTAAGAAATTTTGAAGTCTTCATGTTTGATATATGATTGTGTGACACAGATTTTAAATATTTTATTCAGCATGTTGATTTATTTTTTTATTAGTTCTCTACTGTTTATTGTGCATGACTAAACTCTTGCTTAACTGTCATTAAGGCTTTCTAATAAGATTTGTTTTACATTTTACAATAAAATTAATTTTTTTTTACAAAATAGTGTCTTGTAGCTTTAAAAAACAGACCAACATGCCCAAAGGACTAAGACATTATATTGTAGACCAGGATTTTGCAAGGTTAGTTCTACTTCTCCTTCTCTGTATGGGTGGCATTTTAACGAATTTCAGCACAATAGCTAGGGCACTGGACATCAAGGTTTAAATTGTGTGTGAGACTTACTGTTTGACGCGGGACAGGTCAATTAACTGTCTTGTGCTTCAATTGCTTAAAAAGTAGAACTTTGTAAACAATTGTAATGCATCTGGGTCTTCTGAATTGTGTTTGGGATAGGTAATAGTAAGTGCACCATTCGAAGAAATGATGGAAAACACATCAGCTAAATATGTTTTTATGACTTTACGTTTTTGTGGAAATCTTGAGCCTTGCAAAAAATAAATAGCATGGGGATGTGATGCCTTTCTAAGTAAAGCCAAAGTGGTCTGTAGTGGTCATATAGGGTTTCATCTGTATGCCTAGAAAGCAGTTTGCAAAGACTGTTTTATTATTTTTTTTATTAAATAGAAATTTTTGTACTCCTGCAAGTGACCACAAAAAGTTGTGCTTTCACTCTTACAATCTGAATGGCATTCAAACTGAAAAGCAAAAGCAGCACAGACACAGTTCCCTATATATATGGTATACTATGTTTATTTATTCTGTCTTTATTGTTAAAATGGGATAAAGGTTTGGGATTGTGTTACAAGGCTAGAAGAAGTAAAATAAGGTTATTTGCCTGACTTGTACTAAACCTTGTGTCGGTATGGCATTTGCAAATTAAATAAATAGGACTACATTCATGAATCAGTCCACTTAAGAACATTAGAAGAGAACATTCAGTCCATCAAGCTTGTGTTAGGGAAATCCTCTGGTTCAGTTCTTCAGACATAATCAATATATCACAATATTTTATTTAGCCAAGATATGTAAAGGGAGAACAGTAGGGCTGGGTGATTAATCGAAAAGTAATCGAAATCGACATTCAGAACCTATAATCAATCAAATTTTTCCAGGTCGATTATTTCGATTACTTTCCCTTTAAAAACACTACCGCGTGTGGAGTCACGTGAACCCGCTCCGTTACGTTAAGTTATTCCGCCGACATGTCGAGCATGGAGAGTTTAAACACTGACACAACTGAGCAACAAGAGCAGCTTGTACCAAAGAAAAACGCAGTCTCCGTCATTTGGACACATTTTGGCTTCAGTAAGGATGACATCGAACAAAATGAAGTCAGATGTAGACACTGTAGAAAAACAGTTTCGACGCCCAAAGGTAACACCACCAATTTGTTTCAACACTTGAAGCACAATCACATTACTGAATATGAACAGTGCATGGCTCAAAAAAAACCAAAAAGAGACTGACAAGCGCCCAGCAACAAGTGCCTCCGCAAAGCAGATGTCGATAACACAAGCGTTCACAAATGCCACACAGTATGAAAAGAGTTCAAGAAAATGGAAAGAAATAACTGACGCTATTTGTTATTACATCGCAAAGGATATGACTCCCTTGGCTACAGTGGAGCGAAGCGGGTTTAAACACCTCGTTAAAACTCTCGACAGAAGATACACTGTGCCATCGCGATCACATTTTTCTAAAACTGCGCTGCCAGACATGTACAAGACATGTTGTAAAAATGTAGCTGCTGAACTGAAAAATGTTCAACACTTTGCAGCCACATCTGATCTCTAGTCAAGTAGGACGATGGACCCATTCTTGAGCCTTACTTTGCACTACATTGACGACGATTGGAAGCTGCGCCAGAGATGCCTTGAGATGGCATATTTTCCAGCCGATCACACGGCAGATATGATTGCGCAAGGTCTGAAAGATATGCTTTCAGAATGGGACCTCGCGGAAGAAAAACTTTCAGCCATTACGACAGACAACGGTGCTAATGTTGTCAAAGCTGCTGCGCTTAATGGATGGTTACGGCAGCAGTGTTTTGGACACCACCTACACCTTGCAATTGGTAAGTACACGTCAGCTTAATTAAATATAATAGCATAAAAGCAAAATAGGTCATTAGGAAGCTTTTTTAAAGGGAGTGAGGCAACACCTTCAGCAAGTTCAGCTACACCCACTCTGTCACTTCAGCAATCGCTAGAAGCAGAGATGAGCAGCTATTTGGTGTCCCCCATGCTGGATAGTGAGGCAAATCCACTGGACTGGTGGAGGAAGCATCATGTACACTTTCCCACTCTAAGTAAGGTGGCAAAAAAGTATCTCTGCATACCAGCTACTAGCTCCCCATCAGAGCGGGTTTTCAGTTCGGGCGGAAACATTGTTACATGCCTCAGGTCCTGCCTGAAACCTGAAAAGGTTAACATGCTCGTGTTTCTTAGTAAGAACTTAGAGTAAATTCATGTTCATATAGTGACATGACAAGATCGCTAAGATCACCTCATGCAACAGTGTTTAGAGAGTTCTATTTTCATTACAACATTAAAATATTTGTTTACAGAAGATGCAAGAAATGCACTGTTTAAAATATTATTTACAGGATATATAAGAGTTATTTTATTTAGAAGAGATACTGCTTATTTTCTACTTTTAATAAGAAAAACATTGAAAATAATTTATTTTGTTTCCAAAAGTGCAAGTTATTTATTTTGACTTTTTTTATAAGAACAAAGTGACTGTTCGTTTTAGGCAATGTGTGCTTTAATTTCAGTTGTTCAACATTGATGTTCAATGAATAATCACAGATAGTAGATAGTGTGTTTCCTTCAATTATTTTAAAATCAAGTAATGCACCCTTCATTCAAAAATCACTCACTTGTAATATGTGAGCATATTTACTGTACAAAACTTGTCAGTGAACTATGAGGGCAAAAAAATAAATAAATAAATAAAATAATCGTTCATTAATCGTAATCGAGTTAAAATGTTCAATTAATCGAGATATTGATTTTAGCCCAAATCGTCCAGCCCTAGAGAACAGCACACCAACTTATCTAGGCCATGCAGCAAAACATAGCTATGCAAACTTTCTGTGTAAGTCAAAGGTTTTTATAAGATAGCATTCAGAAATCACATAGAAGCATCCCATATGTGGAATTTTAACACAGTCTAAGTCTTTAGTCATATGATGAGCTTTTGGCATTTACTCAAGAACAGCAGCTGTGCCCTGAAAAAATACCGGCCTGAAGCAGTTGAGGGACCTATAATGAGCTTATAATGCTAAAGAATTGCAGAAAAGATTTCTGCTATACTCACTTGTTTAGCAAATAGCCAAGATGTCCTAATAACTTGTCCAGATACTTTTTAAAGATTGTCACTGTTTGTGCTTCAAATACAGTATGTGACTTGGTAGTTTATATCAGAATTCCACAACCTCCCATGGAAATGTACTTCCTGTCTTCAATCTTAGATGTACTTCCTCTTTATCTCCTGGTGTCCTCAAGTATGAGATTCACATTTAATTGAAAGAATTCTGATGGATTTGTCTTACTGGTGAATTTTGAAGACTGGAATTAGGTCCCCACACAACCTCCTCTGTTGAAGACTAAAGACATTTAATTCTCTTGAGTCTGTCAGAGTTGGATATCCCCTTTAATTCTGGGATGCATGTGGTTGTTCTCCTCTGCACAGCTTTAAGCGTTGCCAAGCCTTTTTTGTAAGTGCAGTGACCAAAACTACACAACATACTCCAGATGCAGTGTCACTAGCGTATTGTATAGTATAAACATACTGTAACGTTCCTTGATTTATATTTATATTCAATAGTTTTTACAATGTAACGTAACACTTTATTTTCATAAATGAAATGTTGCATTATCCTAACACCCTAAATCCTTTCCAGAGGTTGCGTCCTGCAGGACAGTGTCTCTCACTTTTTACCTATAAATTACATTCTTCCTGCCCATGCGTAGCACTTTGCACTTTTTTAAGTTAACCTTTCTTTTCCAAGTATTTGCCCAGATATCAAAATTGTTTAGTTCTTTATTAATAATTTTTGCTTCCACCGTAGTATGTGGAATCTCTCCAGTTTTAGTGTCATTTCAGAATTTCACCAGTTTACTAACTACAATGTGTGATACCCCATACTCAATAGGTACCTTACAGTGGTGCAACCATGGGGAATCTAGTAAGTCATACCAAGGATAAACCAGGGTGAGTGAGAGAGACACAGACAAGATGTCTCAAAAATAATCAGTTCTTTATTAAAAAGAAGGTGTTATGAAAATATCAAACCCTTATCAAATATCAGAGGTTGAAGTTCTTCAGTGAGTTATTAAAAATCTCAGTTCATGTACAGTATGTCAATATGCAGAGAAAAATAAAAACAAAACATTCAAAAAAAAAAAAAACACAAAACTACACGACTCCAGTCCCATTCCCTCCTCCCTTGTCCAGGCTGCTCAAAGGGACCACCAAGGGTCCAAACAAAAATCTAAGGCCCCTTCCGTTCTTAAAATGGTACATTATTGTAGCATTTTATGAATCAAAATTGAACATCAAACATGGCCAATAGGAGTACAAAAATCTGATCAACACAGCCTCCTTGTTATTTGCTGCAGTTGTTCATTACTGGGGTCCTGCTATATTGATGTTGTTGCCTTTTTTCAGGTCACTCACCCTTCATGGCCGATAGATATTGTGTGAGGGGTGTCTATGAAAACAGATTGGTGGCTTTCAACATGCAAATTTAAAAGCGTAGCAGTGGGATGAATCCATAGGAGAAGCCAAAAAATTAAAATAAAAAAAGCAAAAATAATGCTCAAACCAAAACAAAAGGTTAGAAGAAAATACAGCAAAGAACATTCAGCCCTTGTATTCACACACACACTGGCGACAAAGACAAACTGTTACACAAGTGTAGCTATTTTTGACACTCTGAACATATTTGTTATTTTGTATGAAACAGACTGGTCAAAAGGTGTAGGATGAAGTACTCATGAGGCTCGCACAATTTTACTGTTGTACATGTAAAAACAGTTGCTTGAACAAGTAGAGTCTGTTCATTGAAGTATACATAGAGAAATAAATGCCAGCAAAACTGAATGTCTTAGACAAAACTGTTCAAGCAATCCATTATATAAGGAGTCGTCCTCTGCTGACACGCTTATTTGTAATTTTATGTGATAAGATGGGCAGTGATCACCACCAACTTCTTTGAAATACTGACATCCGATGGCTCTCTCTAAGTAAGGTGTTCATGCTCCATTTTGAGTTACATGGCAAGGCAAAGCTATCATAATTAAACTGTAAAAAGTTTGATTTTATGCATCACATCTGGGATTTTTAGTAACTAGCAAGTTTTGCCTATTTGGCTGTTATCTTTAGCCACCTAAATGAGCTTAGTTGCAATCTACAAGGAAAAGTGGTGATAGGTCTTCATGTCTGAAACAAAATGGAATCAATCAGAAAATTGGAAACTCAATATTAAATATCAATCTGTGACTCTTTTGAAAATCTTTCCAATTTTTTAACAAAGGAAAAAAAATGCAGCTTCCAGTCACCGTAGTTGCCAATATGAGCAAGCATCTGACAATGACAATAAAGATCTATCTATCTATCTATCTATCTATCTATCTATCTATCTATCTATCTATCTATCTATCTATCTATCTATCTATCTATCTATCTATCTATCTATCTATCTATCTATCTATCTATCTATCTTAAAAGTGTCAAAACCCAGTTGTGTGAATACTGTGCTGTCTTTGATGTGCTGCACAGCTGGACTGAAAACCTGTTTGCCTGTTAAAATGATGTCACCATATTAGGGCAAAACATCAGAGAGCAATACAACCTTGTCGACCTCTCTTGCAGTAGTGCTTTGAAATTTTATTTTCTCACAGAAACATCTACCCAATTTTTGGTTTCACGTCACAACATCTGACGAAGTAGTGAAGTTTTTAATGGCATTTCCAGCAGCTGACCACTGTAAAGCTTGGTTCTCTGCACTTGGTTCTCTGGCGGTGCTTCCGCAAGTAGTGGATAAGCAAAGGTGAGCATTATTACCCTATTGTTTTTTCTAAGGACCTTGGCCATAAGTACAAATGGTGTGAACTTGTAAATCGATATATGACTTATCTAGAGTCATGGAAAATACAAAAGGGAGACATAAACTTGGTTCTTACACTTGGTTCTGTGATATTTCTTACACTTGGTCTGTATCATATCTCTCTGGTTGTACACAGTTTGTTCAACTCAAGTATTTGAGATCTCAGCCTACCTCAGTCACTAGTGGTGTTCCCCAAGGCTCTGTTTTCGGCCCTCTTTTATTTATTATCTATCTTCTACCATTTGGTATTCAGTTTCACTGTTACACTAATGACTCATAGCTCTGTTTATCTCCATCCATCCATCCATTGTCTCCCGCTTATCCGAGGTCGGGTCGCGGGGGCAGCAGCTTGAGCAGAGATGCCCAGACTTCCCTCTCCCCGGCCACTTCTTCTAGCTCTTCCGGGAGAATCCCAAGGCGTTCCCAGGCCAGTCGAGAGACATAGTCCCTCCAGCGTGTCCTGGGTCTTCCCTGGGGCCTCCTCCCGGTTGGACGTGCCCGGAACACCTCACCAGGGAGGCGTCCAGGAGGCATCCTGATCAGATGCCCGAGCCACCTCATCTGACTCCTCTCGATGCGGAGGAGCAGCGGCTCTACTCTGAGCCCCTCCCGGATGACTGAGCTTCTCACCCTATCTTTAAGGGAAAGCCCAGACACCCTGCGGAGGAAACTCATTTCAGCCGCTTGTATTCGCGATCTCGTCCTTTCGGTCACTACCCATAGCTCATGACCATAGGTGAGGGTAGGAACATAGATCGACTGGTAAATTGAGAGCTTCGCCTTGCGGCTCAGCTCCTTTTTCACCACGACAGACCGATGCAACGCCCGCATTACTGTGGATGCCGCACCGATCCGCCTGTCGATCTCACGCTCCATTCTTCCCTCACTCGTGAACAAGACCCCGAGATACTTGAACTCCTCCACTTGGGGCAGGATCTCGCTACCAACCCTGAGAGGGCACTCCACCCTTTTCCGGCTGAGGACCATGGTCTCAGATTTGGAGGTGCTGATTCTCATCCCAGCCGCTTCACACTCGGCTGCGAACCGATCCAGAGAGAGCTGAAGATCACGGCCTGATGAAGCAAACAGGACAACATCGTCTGCAAAAAGCAGTGACCCAATCCTGAGCCCACCAAACCGGACCCCCTCAACACCCTGGCTGCGCCTAGAAATTCTGTCCATAAAAGTTATGAACAGAATCGGTGACAAAGGGCAGCCCTGGCGGAGTCCAACTCTCACTGGAAACGGGTTCGACTTACTACCGGCAATGCGGACCAAGCTCTGGCACCAATCGTACAGGGACTGAACAGCCCTTATCAGGGGGGCCGGTACCCCATACTCTCGGAGTACCCCCCACAGGATTCCCCGAGGGACACGGTCGAATGCCTTTTCTAAGTCCACAAAACACATGTAGACTGGTTGGGCAAACTCCCATGCACCCTCCAGGACCCTGCTAAGGGTATAGAGCTGGTCCACTGTTCCGCGACCAGGACGAAAACCACACTGTTCCTCCTGAATCCGAGGCTCGACTATCCGACGGACCCTCCTCTCCAGGACCCCTGAATAGACTTTTCCAGGGAGGCTGAGGAGTGTGATCCCTCTGTAGTTGGAACACACCCTCCGATCCCCCTTCTTAAAGAGGGGGACCACCACCCCGGTCTGCCAATCCAGAGGCACTGTCCCTGATGTCCATGCGATGTTGCAGAGGCGTGTCAGCCAAGACAGTCCTACAACATCCAGAGCCTTGAGGAACTCCGGGCGTATCTCATCCAGCCCCGGGGCCCTGCCACCAAAGAGTTTTTTGACCACCTCGGTGACCTCAGTCCCAGAGATGGGGGAGCCCACCTCTGAGTCCCCAGGCTCTGCTTCCTCATTGGAAGGCATGTTAATGGGATTGAGGAGGTCTTCGAAGTATTCCCCCCACCGACCCACAACGTCCCGAGTCGAGGTCAGCAGCGCACCATCCCCACCATATATCTGTTTATCTAAAATGCCTAATTCTACCCTACCTCCACTCATCCTTTCTGACTGCCTTTCTGAAATAAAAACCTGATTCTCTTCCAATTTTCTCAAAGTTAGTAATGATAAAACTAAGCTTCTCCTCATTGGCACGAAATCTACTCTTGCCAAACTTGACAGTTTTTTCTTGACAATTGATGATTCTATAGTTTCTCCTTCTTTTCAGGTTAAGAGCTTGAGTGTCATCCTTGACTGCATTCTGTCTTTCAAAGCTCACAATAACAATATTACCCAGTCCCCATATTTTCACCTTCGCAATATAAATCATCTCCATCCATTCCTCACACCTAATAGTACTGCTGTTCTTGTACATGCTGTGGTAACATCATGAGTAGATTACTGCAATTCTATATTAACTCGCCTCCCTCACAAGTTTCTGCATTGGCTTCATCTGGTTCAGAATTCTGCTGCTCAAGTTATTACTCGACCACCCCAGTAGAACACATTTCCCCGTTTTTTTGTAAACTTCACTGGCAACCTGTTAAATACCATATTAATTTCAAGATTCTGCTATTAACATTCAAAGTTCTTCATAGCCTGGCATCTTCATATCTTTCCGATCTGCCACATATTGATACACCTGCTCGTACTCTTAGATCTTCTTATTTAAATTTCTTGGTTACACCCTCTGCTCATTTATCTACCATAGGGTCTAGATCCTTTAGCTTTGTTGCTCCTCGCCTCTGGAACTTCCTTTATCAAGACATTTGCAGTGTTGATTCACTTCCCATCTTCAAATCCAGACTTAAAACTTATCTTTTTAAACTTGGCTACTTCTCTTGATTTTTTCCCTTGATTGTACAGTGTTGTACTTTTATGATCACATATACATATTGTCATTTTTCATTGTATTGTTTTTTTATATATTGTTTATTTCTTTTAGTATTTATATTATTTTATTAATCCTTTGATTTGGAAAAAAATCTTTTGAGTGTCTTTAAATAAAATTAATTATTATTATTATAAACAGACCAGAAGCTTTCAAAATGTGTATCTAGTGAAGAGTTATGAAAAAAGGTTGGGTGAAAAGTAAAACAAATAAACTGGTCCAACATCAGGATAAGAGTGTCGAGTCATCCAATCAGTCATAAGGCAGACGAAAATATGGATTCGACATGTGCTAAAATCAAATGGCCTGTTAAAGAAAGTGGTTAAGCAAAGATTCTTGAGGAAAACACTTGACAGAAAGGAAGGACATATGGGCAGATAAAGAGATTAGAGCAAAGTGTAGGAGAGAATTGTGTCTTGCAGCTGTCTAAAGATTACTGGGTTACTGTTTATTGGTAAAAATGGGTTATTACAGTACTTTTAAATAACATTCTACTTCAATTAAATTGCTTAATTTGCAAAAAGAGGAATTGTTTTCTGGTACCATGTTAAGAATGAATGAATACAACCCTTAAAGCTCATTAATACTCCTTTTCTTTACAGAAAACACTGCTTTATTAGTTTAGAGAGGTATGTGGTAGATCTGCAGGTTTTGTTCACTTTTGTTTAGGCCTTCAGGAATCTGAGAACAAAGGAATAGAATTAGGTTGCTCCACCAGTTGCTTAGTAGGAGGGGATCTCCCCTGTTCTGTGGAAGCAAGAAAATTAAAACCATGTAGAAGTTTTGGGTTTGTTTGTCACAGGATTAGTGTTTCATAATTTTTGTTTAGAGCTGTGGTGGCAGGGAGTAGCTTTGAGGTGATAAAATAGCTACCTAACTACCCTGTACATCCATCCATCCATTTTCCAACCCGCTGAATCCGAATACAGGGTCACGGGGGTCTGCTGGAGCCAATCCCAGCCAACACAGGGCACAAGGCAGGAACCAATCCCGGGCAGGGTGCCAACCCACCGCAGGACACACACAAACACACACACACACCAAGCACACACTAGGGCCAATTTAGAATCGCCAATCCACCTAACCTGCATGTCTTTGGACTGTGGGAGGAAACCGGAGTGCCCGGAGGAAACCCACGCAGACACGGGGAGAACATGCAAACTCCACGCAGGGAGGACCCGGGAAGCGAACCCAGGTCCCCAGGTCTCCCAACTGTGAGGCAGCAGCGCTACCCACTGCGCCACCGTGCCGCCTACCCTGTACAATTGTTGCTAATACTTTCCATAACTTTACATGTCTCTCTAGCATCCTTGTTGACAAGATTACCACCCATGTATTTTTCTACTTTGTTTCTGGATTTAATAACCAACCTTTCTAAGAACTTAAATGCAATACTTGTATCCTCCCATTTTCTGATTTTCTTTCTTTTTGGTCACACCCACTGCAGTAATTTATCTCTGCCTCTTATTATGCTCAATATTTTTCCACCAACAAACTTTATTTTTACCATGCTACTTTAGTTATGCCACATTCTGCAATAGTGTTTTGCTTGAAAGTGATAATCTATGATGTAATTAATGCAGGACTTTATTTTTATTATGATTTTAGTACATTACCAATATAAAGGAAACTAAGGTCTCCAACAGACCCATCAACCAGGCCTCACCCCAACAATCTAACCCCAAACTGTACTGGCCTGTTCCAGCATGTTCAGGCCTAAAATGTGGCCTAAAAGGGCAACTTAGAGAAAAAACATCCAATATGTAACCCAACAATCAAAAACCAAGAACAAACCAAATAAATTCAAGAAGCCAGAAAATCAGTACTTACAATTGGAATCTAAACAAGAATGAACCACTGAAGGATCCTCTCCTCAGACTCACAATAAATAGGCTGTTGGTGGTCCTTCAACCATGCCCTCAGGGTGGCCCCATTTCTTCCAAACTCAAAGAATGCAAGAATAAAAATATAAAACTAACAAATGAAATAGTTAAAAGATTATTAGAAAAAAAAAACCATTAAAGTCAAAACAAAACCAAAAACAGAATTACAGTAATCCCTCGCTATATCGCGCTTCACCTTTCGCGGCTTCACTCTATCGTGGATTTTATATGTAAGCATATTTAAATATATATCGCAGATTTTTTGCTGGTTTGCAGATTTCTGCGGACAATGGGTCTTTTAATTTCTGGTACATGCTTCCTCAGTTGGTTTGCCCAGTTGATTTCATACAAGGGACGCTATTGGCAGATGGCTGAGAAGCTACCCAACTTACTTTTCTCTCTCTCTCTCTTGCGCTGACATTCTCTGATCTTGACGTAGGGGGATTGAGCAGGGGGGCTGTTCGCACACCTAGACGATATGGACGCTCGTCTAAAAATGCTGAAAGATTACTTTCACGTTGCTCCCTTCTGTGGAGCTGCTTCGTGAAGCGACATGCTGCACGGTGCTTCGCATACTTAAAAGCACGAAGGGCACGTATTGATTTTTGATTGTTTGTTTTTCTCTGTCTCTCTCTCTCTCTCTCTCTCTCTCTTTCTCTGCTCCTGATGGAGGGGGTGTGAGCTGCCGCCTTCAACAGCTTTGTGCCACGGTGCTTCGCATACTTAAAAGCCAAACAGCCCTATTGATTTGTTTGCTTTTCTCTCTCTCTCTGACATTATCTGCTCCTGACGTGCACTCCTTTGAAGAGGAAGATATGTTTGCATTCTTTTAATTGTGAGACGGAACTGTCATCTCTGTCTTGTCATGGAGCACAGTTTAAACTTTTGAAAAAGAGACCAATGTTTGTTTGCAGTGTTTGAATAAAGTTCCTGCCTCTCTACAACCTCCTGTGTTTCTGTGCAAATCTGTGACCCAAGCATGACAATATAAAAAAAAACCATATAAACATATGGTTTCTACTTCTCGGATTTTCATCACCCCCCGCGATGGAGGAGGGATTACTGTAGAAGCAAAAGATGGAAACTTTCAAAACAAAAAGATATTAAGTATACAGGAAATATACTTACACTAGAATGATAACAATTTTTCAATAATGCATCTGCTGACCCAGTAATTTTAGATTTCATCTTGAGTAAAACTAAGTGTTCAGCGTCATTTTCTTAAAATATTTAAATATGAGTAGTTATCTTTTTATGTCATTGTGAAGAGAAAGCTCTCAGCGGCCACCCCCTTTCAACCCTAGTATGACTCCGCTCTGTTGAAAACATGTAATGATTTGAAGTGTTTTTTACCTTGCTGAAGAGTTCCCATGCTTTGTTTTCCATGGTGGCCATATTTTTTGGATATAAAAGTATTTTATCATTCTGTTTTTGGTGTTTTTGCACCTCTATTTTGTATGCTGTTTTGGATCACAGTGGTGGTCGTTTTTGGTTCTGTTTCTTGGAGGCTTAATGTCACTTTGTGGCTGTCTGCTTAGCTCCAACCATATTGTTGGCAGGTTGCTGTGGTCATTGGCTGGTCATGTGATACTGCGGTCAAGTGATATTTTGAGTTTTCATTTCCCATCTACAGAAGATGGGAGCATGCTAATCTTGATATCCATTGTCACACACTTGCGCATGAGAGGCAGCTAAACGGCTCAAAAGAACGTAATTCCCGATCAGACCAGGGGGTGGCAAAGTGCATTAATCCTTTCTCTTATCTCCCCGCAGACCAAATGCGGGAAATTCTGCCTGGTTCCGCCCCAGAAAACGTCACTTCCAGTTCTGCCCCAGAAGACGTCATTTCCAGCTCCGTCCCAGAAGACATTACTTCCGGTTCCACCTTCCAAGAAGTCGCAACCCGATGACCTAATTTCCAGTTCAGGCCCCAAGATCCCTCCTCTTCCTGCCGTTCCACTATATATCCACCATGTTTGCTAACCTGGGCAGTTCTGTTTTTTTCAACCTTTTCTCAAATTTTCCAGTATACAGGAGGCTGCCCCAAACCTCTTTGTGTGTCAAAGCTTGATTATTTACCACAACATGTTTCTGGATATCAAAAATATTCTCATGCAGTAGTGGTTAAAATACATTCTGGGATGCACAATTTTTTGGCATGCTTGACTGGGCTTTGGGTGTTGGGCTTTAATGACATGGTATTTTTTTTCTACTGATTTTGACCTTGTAATGTTTACATTTACATGTAAATTTATTTGGTCAGCAGATGCTTTTATCCAAAGAAACGTACAAAAGAGGTAAACGTAATGAGTTTTGATTATGATTTTGTCTAATGTTTCCTGGTGTGTAAAGCCATTTGTTCCATTGCTGACACCTTTCTTATGGTGTCAGTGCAACTATATTGCAGTAATGCAGAAATTTCCCTAAAACTGCAAATATTAATGGGTAGTTATTTGAGATTGCCCTACAAATATAAAACAGGTTAGGAAACCTGAATTACTCTGAAACTCTTTGAATTACATTTGTTTAATTCCTGATTGTAGCCCTCTTTTCTTAACATACTGCATGTTTAGAAACTCGCTTAACAACTTTGGTTTACAATGGCACTTTACTCTTTGTTCCATTTTACAGCTGTGATGTCTGATGTGGGTGTAGCAATCTATCTATAATAACAGGTCATCAATTCACTTTTTCCTCAGCAAGTCCTCTTATAGTGACAGAACTCAAACGGAGAGTGATTTTAGAAATCAACGCCTGTAAGAGCTTACATCCTGTAACATATTGTGAAGAATAAAAGAATAAACAAGTTAGGCAAAGTAAGCATGGTGTAATGTTCAGGCACATTCAAAGAATTATTTGACTGATATGAAAACTGGAGCCTTTCATAATATTAGTTATTCCACCAAAGATTCTGTTATCGCATTTTTTTGTTTTTTAAATATTATTGTAACACTAAAAGTGATAAATAAAATAACAGTGATAACAAAATTTAATTACATGTGTTAGTAGACTATATTAAATACCTGCCCTTCATCTCACTTTAGCTGGAAGAATTAACATTGTTAAGATGAATATCCTTCCTAAGCGTCTCTTTTTATTTCATTACATTCCAATATACATCAATAGATCATATTTTAAGAAATTAGATTCAACCATAACCTCATTTTTTTGGAATTCAAAACATCCACATATCCAAAGAGCGACCCTGCAAAGACCTAAGGCAGAAGGTGGCATGGCTCTACCTAACTTTCAATTTTATTACTGGGCAGCAAACAAACAAACTATAAAAACCTGGACATGGACAGAAATAGATTAACATACACAGACTTGGTCCGCAATAGAAATAAAATCCTGCAGTACTTCTTTATATTCCTTGCTTTGTACCCCAATAAATACATTATTACCAAAATACTAACAACCCAATTGTGCTTCACTCACTCAGATTATGGAACCAATGTAGAAAGTATTTTAAGATAGAGAAGCTTTTATCGGTGGCACCTCTGCACAAGAACCACCTTTTCCACCTTCTAAAACATACGCAGTTTTTAATGCCTGGAAAACATTCAGGATTAAATCACTTAGAGATCTGTACATAGGCACCATCTTTGCATCCTATGAACAATTACACTCCAACTTTAACTTTCCAGCAACACATTTCTTTCACTACCTTCAAATTCACAACTTTGTTAAACAGAACCTGCCCAATTTTCCTCACCTCCCGCCTACCTCTATGCCGGAAAAAATATTGATCAGTCTTGAGGACTCAGACAGCATTCCTGCAATATGTAAAACCATTTTATAGTCCCTCCCTTTCAAAGATCCAAGAGGACAATGGGAAAAGGATCTCTTACTCAACATTTCAGAAAAGGAGTGGAAAGTAACAATGCAGAGAATTTACTCGAGCTCCATATGCGCAAAGCATTGAATTATTCAACTCAAAATTATTTATCGAGCACATCTCTCTCGTTTAAAGTTGTCCAAAATGTTTCCAGGGCAAGATCCAACCTGCGAACGCTGCAATCAAGTTCCAGCCTCACTGGCTCACATATTTTGGGCCTGCGCCAAATTAACACCATTTTGGACCAACATTTTTAAGTGCCTTTCAGACAGCCTTGGTGTCACAATCCCTCCTAACCCATTAACAGCTATGTTTGGTGTTCTTCTAGATGGACTTAAAGTGGAGAAGGACAAACAAACTGTAATTGCCTTTACTACACTATTGGCACATAGACTTATCTTGCTCAATTAGAAGAATCCTAACTCACCTATTCTAAGTCAATGGGTAACTGATGTTATATACTATTTGAAACTGGAAAAAATCAAATTTGCACATAGCGGATCTGTCCAAAACCTTTTCAAAACCTGGCAGGATCTAATCAATTACATTTTAGAATAAGCATTTAAATAGAGGCAGCAGGTTTTCTCCCTTCTTTTACTCCATTTATCTTTATTCATTTATTAATGTATCTATTCATTTGTCTTTACTAGCAGAAAGTTTTACTCTGCTGGCCTAGCTCTCTTTCTCAGGGGTGGGGGTTGATTTGTTTCAAACCTTTTTTTTTTTTTGGTAAAACTTGAGTTATGTGTATGGAATGTTATTTGATTTTATTTTATTTTAATAAAATCAGTAAAATTAAATAAATAAATATCTACTTTTTAACACTACTTTAGCTGGTAGTGAAAAACAGCTCAAATATGCGTACAGCGGCTCATTAGCTTTCATCCATTTTGAAATAATGTGCATTATTTATTTTTTTTAATTTGCAACCAGAAATTATCTTCAACACAAACAATACAGCCTACCAACTTAAAGATGCAGGTTTCCTGTACTTCCACATTTGAGTTTTGTGCCAAGTACATTTCATCATCTACGTTCAAGCTGTAATAGGATTTCCAACCCTCTTTAAAATTATCTTGAAAAGCAGGGCCTCCAATCATCCTTTTGTCAGAATCTCCAAACCTTCAGCAGTGAGCATGACGCAAAGTCTTCCTAGGATATCTTATTACATTCAGCAGATCATATCATCACTTAAACATTTGGCGTCAATAATCCACATTGTCAAAAACAAGCATGACAGTACCAAATAGCAATAGTTTTTCTCCAGAGAGTTTAAACTTTGAAACAGAAGTTACTAGTCATTTTATTCACTTAAAAAAAAATAAACCTCAAATGTTCACAATTACCACAACATGCAAGAGACCTTAGAAGTCTACTTTCAGGAAACTAAATTATTTGCAGCAAGCGGATAATCTGATAGCACAAGCAACAACAATAACTCCAAAGTAGACAGGAAACATAATTTCAGTCGTTCCTGTTGCAGTGAAATAAATATTTTTAGAAAGTCTATAAAGAGTTTACAGATATGAGTTGGGTCAATTTAGGCATCTAGTAAATAAATACATTAATTAACAAACTTCCTAACAGTGT
This sequence comes from Erpetoichthys calabaricus, assembly GCF_900747795.2. Classification (NCBI taxonomy): domain Eukaryota; kingdom Metazoa; phylum Chordata; class Cladistia; order Polypteriformes; family Polypteridae; genus Erpetoichthys; species Erpetoichthys calabaricus. Next base: position 111,895,947 of record NC_041401.2, read on the forward strand.
ATTTACAGCTAATGCAGACAACACCTTGACCCTGAGATACAGCCTTAAAATTTACAATGAACACCAGCTATTGAAATATGACTTTCTTGTGGTTCATTCAAGTGTTCTTGAATTCTCAATGTGCATAAAGTTCCAGTTGATGTTGCCGGGATAGTTTCCCAAGTTCACAACCTTGAACTGGATTAAGTGGGTTTAATAATACAGGTATAAATAGATAGATTAGGTTTTCTCTCCATCACTGAATCATTTGTGAATATCTTACCAAAACTGGGAACCGATGTACAGCTTACCTTCCACATCACAATGATACACAGGACAGATTGGTTGATTGTTGGCTCTTGATGACGCTGGAGTATTCATATGTGCATACGCTTTCATTCCTGCTTACCACCTGATGCTACAAGGACAGATTCTGGCCGCTGAAATGTGAGTTGGACTAAGTGGGTTGTGACAAGAAGAGACATGAGACATGGCAAAGGTTTGGGGCAGCCACCCGTATAATCTGTATCCTGGCTGCAAAAAGTAAAAGGTTGAGTGTAAGTCAAGTTTACAAGACAGAGTCCAAAACAGAACTGAATTCCAGAGGAAGGGAGTGAGGCTTTATAAGAAGTCTGTGGGAAGTGATGTCATCCTCGACGCCGGGACCGGAAGTGATGTCGTCCTCGGGGCCAGGACCAGAAGTGGTATGTCCCAAGTTGATGCAGTGGCTCCTGCTGGGATTTCCCGGGAAAGGTCTGCAGGGAACTTAGAAAGAGCGTTAGTGCACCCAGCCACCCCCTGGGCAGATGTGTTACCATTATTCTCCAAGCCCTTTTGCTGCCTCCTATTCACACGTGTGTGACAGGGTTTAGACTTTTGAGCTAAATTCAACTTGGATTGTCAATGAGTCAATCACTTTCATACATTATTTATTACTCGCAGGAAAGAAAACATGATATCAGCTATCTGATGATTGTAGAAATCTGATAGGCTTCAGTTTTATGTCCCTCTGATCCTCACTTGTGTGAACATTTGCCATTCAAACTGGCAAGTACAGTAATCCCTCCTCCATCGCGGGGGTTGCGTTCCAGAGCCACCCGCGAAGTAGGAAAATCCGCGAAGTAGAAACCATATGTTTATATGGTTATTTTTAGAATGTCATGCTTGGGTCACAGATTTGCGCAGAAACACAGGAGGTTGTAGAGAGACAGGAACGTTATTCAAACACTGCAAACAAACATTTGTCTCTTTTTCAAAAGTTTAAACTGTGCTCCATGACAAGACAGAGATGACAGTTCTGTCTCACAATTAAAAGAATGCAAACATATCTTCCTTTTCAAAGGAGTGCAAAGCAAGCAGTCAAAAAAAAATCAATACGGCTTTTAAGTATGCGAAGCACCGCCGGTACAAAGCTGTTGAAGGCGGCAGCTCACACCCCCTCTGTCAGGAGCAGGAAGAGAGAGAGAGAGAGAGAGATAGCGAGAGACAGATAAAAAAAATCAATACGTGCCCTTTGAGCTTTTAAGTATGCGAAGCTCCGTGCAGCCTGTCCTTCAGGAAGCAGCTGCACACAGCCCCCCTGCTCACACCCCCCTACGTCAGCGCAAGAGAGAGAGAGAGAGAGAGAGAGAGAGAGAGAGAGAGAAGTAAGCTGGATAGCTTTTCAGCCATCTGCCAATAGCGTCCCTTGTATGAAATCAACTGGGCAAACCAACTGAGGAAGCATGTACCAGAAATTAAAAGACCTATTGTCCGCAGAAACCCGCGAAGCAGCGAAAAATCCGCGATATATATTTAAATATGCTTACATATAAAATCCGCGATGGAGTGAAGCCGCGAAAGGCGAAGCGCGATATAGCGAGGGATCACTGTACTTCAAAAAGTGACAAAATGATTTTTTTCTGGAGAAGGTAACAATATCTACAAAAATAAAAGAAATCAAATTGTTGCTTTCTGACCTTTAAAAGCAATTTCGCTATCCAAACAAAGCAACTGCTCCCATTTATACTAATGCAAACAACAGTTGGTTGGCTTTCAAATGAAATCTCTGCTGTAACCGCTGTAAAGGGTACACTTGTGTTATTTTGTGCATTGATACGCTGTTTTGGAACAGAAAGTTGATCTTGTGGTAAAGTGGCTACTGCTGCTATATCACGGCCCCAAACAATCCCACCCTGACCACTGTCTATCTGGAGTTTGCATGATCTTCATGTGTCTTTGTTCTATTGAAATGCATATTAGATGGGCTAGTGGGTGTGTGAGTTTGTGCAGTGTCCTGTGATGACCTGGCATCACCTCCAGAGTTACATAGTGCCCAGTGCTGCCATTACAGACTGCAACCCTATCATCAGATTCAAAAAGGGATGGATCTGTTTTAGGCTTGCAGAAGTTCTGCAGAGTTCAAACAGCATTTCTTTGTTTTTGCTTTGTACAATGTACTTGGCTGTTATTGAAATATTATCTCTCTATTATAAAAAAAATCTTGGAAGGCTTGGAAGGAGACGAGGCGTGATTTTCTCGGAGACACTTTAATGTCCCGTGAGACAAGGCAGTGAGACAAAAGGACAGGTGCTGTACAGACTTTTAAATGTTCGAAGAGCTTTGCGACATGCAGATCACGCAGCACGACGGCAGAAGCAGCAGCAGCAGTAAGCCAACAACAGGTCGAGCACAGAGGAGGTAAAAAAATGCATTTGTTTCCCATTGTATCACCATTTAAAGGGGGTTTCGGAGAAGCAACCTCATCTCCTTAGCATGCGTTCAGCCCCCCTCTTCACAACATGAGCGGCAGAGATGCGAAGTGGCTGGTGTGTAGCGTGCCCCAGTGGGTTAGGGGGTGGGCGAGCAAAGCGAGCAGGGGGCACAGCCCCCTAGTGTTTCTGAAAATTAAGCAGAACATGGTCTTAATAACACATGTCCTGCAATATTTGTATAGTTATAAAAAACAGCCATTTTCAAGATTAAGAGCATCATTAAGCACCTTCTGTAGGGAGTGAATTAGTTGTATAAGAGTACAAAAAGATACACATCCTGCTCAACCAAAACTCTCAAAAAGGCTCATCTTTCCTTGTCTGCTTAAAGAAGCAGAGGGACATGTTGATAAGCATTACACTGGGGATTGCACTCATCTACAGATGGCCTGAGCTTCTCCAACACCTGTTATTGCGACAATATCAGCGTCCTTAAAAAAGATGTCACTTGCTAGTCATAGCAACAAATCATTGAAGTTACTCTTCAGTGATCTCCATAAATTAACTACGACCCATGCTGACTGCTCTCGTCCTACACCTTCCATCAGCATGCACATGTAATAACCTTGTAGTAACTTCAGGGAATGCCTCCGTTTTAATGTGAGCTGCTAAAGCAACAAGATCCTCATGATCATCTTCTTCTGATTGCTGATAGCTAATGTCCATTCATCCAACCTCATCATTTGCCAACTATACCAGTATCTGGATCTCATCTGTTACCTTGTTAATAGTCTCAAAGGACCTAACGTGATTGTCTAGGGATGCACATCTGCAGCATAACTCGCTAAAAACAGCTGTAATGTTTGTGGAATAGCTGCGAAATCCACATCTGATAGGATTCCATCCACAGGGTTTCTTACCTAAAAAGTGCCCCCAATTCCTCCTGTCCAAGCAGCTTAAACACTTGGGGTTTCAGTGTCCAGTTTCTCCTTGTCTATTAAACAAAATATTTCAAGTGAAAAAAGGCAGGGAGAAAGGCATTGAGTGGAAGCAGAAAGCTAAAACTGTTATCAGTTCAAGACCTCAGTAACACAAGGTAGCTGAAGCTTAATGATTAACATATATGGTAAGGGGTGCAGTGGAAGACACAGGCAGACACACTGACATCCTGGCATATTTATTGTTTAACACAGATCAAGCAGATCACTAAACTAGGGCTGAGTACTGGCACGAATCGTGCAATACGATATGTATCATAATACAGGGGTTACAATTCAATATATTGCGATATATTGCAATACTGTGAACAAGGCAATATATTGCAATTTTTTTAAATTTAATTTTAGGAAAACTGTCATAGTATAAAGAACACACCACCATATGCATAAAATCTGAGTAAAAAAGTGTTTTTTATGTAATCAGAACAGTGGGATCTGCAACTACTGTACATTTATCACAGTCTCTCTTACTTCATATCTCTGAACAAATTAATTAACATGTACATATCAGCAAAGGAAAATCAAAGTGCTATTACTTTTAGATCTTGCTTTAAAGGTTCACAGTATTTCTCAAGTAGTTAACAGAAGAAAATGCATAGTCCCTGTGACATCCAAATTTCATAGCACTGCAATGTGAACAAAGGAATGAACATTTGTCCATATCAGTAAAAAAATTAAAGTGCTTGCTGGATTCTTTAACTAAACAAATTAAGAAAATAAAAAAAATTCTAGACAGAATATATATTAAATTCTGCTTAAAAGGTTCAAGTTCTGTTATAGTACCATACGCCTGTTTTTAATTTCTCAACTTCATATAGTTAAAAAAAGAAAATACATTCATCCATCCATTATCCAACCTGCTATATCCTAACTACAGGGTCATGGGGGGAAACAAACCCTGGGCAGGGCGCCAGCCCACCGCAGGGCACACACACCAAGCACACACACTAGGGACAAATTAGAATCGCCAATGCACCTAACCTACATGTCTTTGGACTGTGGGAGGAAACTGGAGTACCTGGAGGATACCCATGTAGACACCGGGAGAACATGCAAACTCCACGCAGGGAGGACCCAGGAAGCGAACCGTAACTGAGAGGCAGCAGCACTACCCACTGTGCCACCGTGCCGCCCAAGAAAATACATAGTCTCTGTAATATCCAACACTGTTTTTTTTTCTGCAATCTGAACAAAGGAATCACATCTGGAATCACATCTCCTATTGCAGATTTCTACTTTTGTAGATTATAATCCAAGTCCAACAATTAAAACATACAGTATATAGTTATCTCTAAGTGCTGTCTCTCTAACTCTAGAGGTAATTGAACTCAAGTGTTTAACCAATGCTTTTGTCTGCTAGCTGCTACAATATCTTGTCATTTTGACTGCTGTGTAACTATGTAACTTTACAATAGCAAACATTGTTAACAGAAGTATTGTGGTCTGTATACAGTATATATACTACAGTACATGTCGAAACACTTTGACTGTATTCACCCATATTTGCCATTTACAATTAGACAATAATGTTAACCCCCCTTTAGTTATTCATTTAGACGCTGCTGCCAAAACTTGGGTGTGGTCCTGCCTTCTCTGCAGTTCTGGTGTCAGCGCTGTCAGACACTAGATAGATAGATAGATAGATAGATAGATAGATAGATAGATAGATAGATAGATAGATAGATAGATAGATAGATAGATAGATAGATAGATAGATAGATAGATAGATAGATAGATAGATAGATAGATAGATAGATAGATAGATAGATAGATAGATAGATAGATAGATAGATAGATAGATAGATAGATAGATAGATAGATACTTTATTAATCCCAAGGGGAAATTCACATACTCTAGTAGCAGCATACTGATACAAAAAAACAATATTAAAGAGTAATAAAAATGTAGGTAAAAACAAACAATAACTTTGAATAATGTTAACGTTTACTCCCCTGGGTGGAATTCAGGAGTTGCATAGTTTGGGGGAGGAACGATCTCCTTAGTCTGTCAGTGGAGCAGGACAGTGACAGCAGTCTGTCGCTGAAGCTGCTCCTCTGTCTGGAGATGACACTGTTTAGTGGATGCTGTGGATTCTCCATGATTGACAGGAGCCTGCTCAGTGCTCGTCACTCTGCCACGGATGTCAAACTGTCCAGCTCCATGCCTACAATAGAGCCTGCCTTCCTCACCAGTTTGTCCAGACGTGAGGCGTCCTTCTTCATTTTGCTGCCTCCCCAGCACACCACTGCGTAGAAGAGGGCACTCGCCACAACTGTCTGATAGAACATCTGCGGCAGCTTATTGCAGATGTTGAAGGACGCCAGTCTTCTAAGGAAGTACAGCCGGCTCTGTCCTCTCTTGCACAGAGAATCAGTTTTGGCAGTCCAGTCCAATTTATCATCCAGCTGCACTCCCAGGTATTTATAGGTCTGTACCCTCTGCACACAGTCACCTCTGATGATCACGGGGTCCATGAGGGGTCTGATCCTCCTAAAATCCACCACCAGCTCCTTGGTTTTGCTGGTGTTCAGGTGTAGGTGGTTTGAGTCGCACCATTTAATAAAGTCCTTGATTAGGTTCCTATACTCCTCCTCCTGCCCACTCCTGATGTAGCCCACAATAGCAGTGTCGTCAGCGAACTTTTGCATGTGGCAGGACTCCGAGTTGTATTGGAAGTCCGATGTATATAGGCTGAACAGGACCGGAGAAAGTACAGTCCCCTGCGGCGCAATGTCAGACCTGCAGTTCCCGAGACGCACATACTGAGGTCTGTTTGTAAGATAGTCCGTGATCCATGCCACTAGGTATGAATCTACTCCCATCTCTGTCAGCTTGTCCCTAAGGAGCAGAGGTTGGATGGTGTTGAAGGCACTAGAGAAGTCTAGAAACATAATTCTTACAGCACCACTGCCTCTGTCCAAGTGGGAGAGTGATCGGTGTAGCATATAGATGATGGCATCCTCCACTCCCACCTTCTCCTGGTATGCGAACTGCAGAGGGTCCAGGGCGCGGCGTACCTGTGGCCTCAGGTGGTGAAGCAGCAGCCGCTCCATGGTCTTCATCACATGTGACGTCAGAGCGACAGGCCGGAAGTCGTTCAGCTCACTAGGACGTGATACCTTTGGGACTGGGATGATACAAGATGTTTTCCAAAGCCTCAGGACTCTCCCCTGTTCCAGGCTCAGGTTGAAGATGCGCTGTAGAGGACTCCCCAGCTCCAGCACACAGACCTTCAGCAGTCATGGCGATACTCCATCTGGACCCGCTGCTTTGCTGGCACAAAGTCTCCTCAGCTCTCTGCTTACCTGGGCTGCTGTAATTGTGGGTGGGGATGTCTCTCCTATGCTGGTATCAGCAGAAGGATGGATGGAGGGTGTAGTACTCCGAGGTGAGAGTGGGTTAGGGTGGTCAAACCTGTTAAAGAAGTTGTTCATTTGGTTTGCTCTCTTCACATCTCTCTCAATGGTGGCACCCCGCTTCGAGCTGCAGCCAGTGATGATCTTCATCCCATCCCACACTTCCTTCATGCTGTTATTTTGCAATTTCTGCTCCAGCTTTCTCCTGTACTGCTCCTTCGCCGCCCTGAGCTGGACTCTGAGTTCCTTCTGCACGCGCTTGAGCTCATGCTGATCACCGCCTTTAAAAGCCCTTTTCTTCTGGTTCAAAAGGCCCTTGATGTCACTTGTAATCCATGGCTTGTTATTAGCATAGCAGCGTACTGTTCTTACTTGAACTACAATGTCCATACAGAAGTTGATGTAGTCAGTAGTGCAGTCAGCAACCTCCTCAATGTTCTCACTATGTGATCCCTGCAGGATATCCCAGTCTGTAGTTCCAAAGCATTCTCTCAGTGCCTGCTCTGCCTCAGGGGACCACTTCCTGAATGAGCGTGTGGTTGTAGGTAGCTCCCTCACTCTTGGTTTGTAGTGAGGCTGAAGCAGAACCAGGTTATGATCTGCTTTCCCAAGCGCAGGCAGCGGGGTGGTGCTGTATGCGTCTTTAACGTTTGCATACAGTAAGTCAATAGTCTTATTTCCCCGGGTGTTACAGTCCACATACTGGGAGAAGGCAGGTAATGTTTTGTCCAGCGATTAGCACAAGCGCCTCAGGGTTCTGCGTTTGTAACTTAGCAACAACAGAATGGATGATGTCACTCACTAGCTCCACGTCAGCCCGAGGAGGGATGTAAACAATAACAATGACGTGTTCAAACTCTCTGGGCAAGTAATAGGGACGCAGACTTACGGCCAACAGTTCGATGTCCCTACAGCAAGTGAAGATTTTGACGTTTACATGTCCAGAGTTACACCACTTTGTATTGACATAGAGAGCTAGACCTCCTCCTTTGTTCTTCCCGCAGGTACTTGCGTCTCTGTCCACTCTAACTGTGCTAAACCCGGGTAGTTCTACGTTAGCATCTGGGATGGTGTTAGTTAGCCACGTTTCGCAAAAGCACAACAAACTGCATTCTCTGTAGGTTCTGACATTTTTCACCAGCGCAGCTAGTTCGTCGATCTTATTTGGTAGTGAGTTCACATTTCCCAGTGAGTTCACATTTCCCAGGATCACAGAAGGCACTGAAGGCTTAAAACGCCACTTTCTCGCAAGCCGCTTCATTTTTAGCTTAGTGCCGGCTCTGCTGCCACGATACCACCTTCTTACCTCGTCGGGTAAATAGGGAACCACACCGACACTGGCATTTGTTCTCAGCGCTTGAAGTTGACTACTTCAATAGACGAGTCTCGGCGTGTAAAAATCCATGTCCACGTTGTAAAAGTAAAAGTGTCCAGGGAACGAATCCACATAAAAGAAAGTGATAGGAGTGATCAATAAAAAATAATAAAGAGAAAAATAAAAGGTAGAAAAATAAAGTTGTATATGGAGCTGCTGAAAAGGCTACCACTCTCGTGCGCCTGAGTCATATTGAGTATATTGAGAAATAAAATCTGCATCTCCTATGGTTCTTCATTATCAGCTCAGTTCTTTTCACTTCTTTTTTACTGGGTGTGACAGCACACCATCTAGTTAAAATGTAAAATATACAGTTCAACTTATAGGTACCAATTCAACCAGCCTCACATTGACTCTGACTCTATAGTCGTAACTCTGAGCAACAGAGACTACATATAGTGGCGGCAATTTATCGTTCACCCAGAGATTTCTTCAAATGCAAAATATAATCTGGTTTTAGAAAATGTTTTGCCCTTACAACACATTAATGCTGATTTTTCAACATGCGTAATGTGTCCTCTGTACACATTTTTCACACACATTTAAGGAGATTTTTCAGCTGTAGACAGTTTATCATAATTAGAAGTTTCCGCTCTGTTGTACCAGGTTAACAAGAGCACCATTAGTCTTTGATGTTTAAATCACCACCCCTTTTTTGAGCATCACCTTCATGAGGCTCTGGATTGGCTTAAAAATGAACTGTCTATCTCACTTAAAATTGTCCAAAATGTTTCCAGCGCAAGATCCAACCTGCAAACGTTGCAATGGAGCTCCAGCTTCACTAGGCCACATGTTTTGGGTGTGTACCAAATTAACATCTTTCTGGACCAAAATCTTTAAATGCTTTTCAGACAGCCTTGGTGTCACAATCCCTCCGAATCCATTAACAGCTGTGTTTGGTGTACTCTCAGATCGGCTTAAAGTGGAGAAGGACAAACAAACTGTGATGGCCTTTACTACAGCTGCTATACTGATGCAGATTTAGTACATGTCCTTCATGTGGTATGTTTTGAAACAGTCACCAACATACAGTCTGATATTAAAATTAGGGGAGTAGAGGCGCGTTTCTTTGGATACTTTTCTTGTAATTTTTTTTTTGCTGTTTGCAAATGAGAGGGTAGAATTCCAGTGCCTGACCAGACCAATGGATGCAGCCCATTGTGTTATCCATCTTACTAACCGAAGGTTGTATACCGGATATGGATGCAGGGCGCTGGGCGCTGGGCACATCGAGGCGCACGCGCACTACCACACTGCAGCGCATCACACAGCGTAAACCGGATATGGACGCAGGGGTGAACTTGCTGTGCTCCACTCTGCCAGCGTTCGGTGTCAGAGAAGGCAACGGAATCACGTCTCCACAAAACGAGACCACTTTGCTACAGATATGCGTATGTAATTACATGACATGTCCCCAGACGCATCCACCCTCCATGATAGAGAAAACAAACACGAGAGGATTCAGCGCATATGTGAATCCCATTACAGTACGGAATCCCCAGACGTCCAAACTACACTGCGTAAACCGGATATGGACGCAGCGCGCAGGGCTGAACTTGCTGTGCTCCACTCTGCCAGCGGTCAGTGTCAGCAAAGGCAACGGAATCACGTCTCCACAAAACGAGACCGCTGTACTACAGATATGCGTATGTAATTAAATGACATTTCCCCAGACGCACCCACCCTCCATGATATGTCATCCATCCAGATATCGGACAGAACAGAAACTGATTGCCATTCATGGATATCCGATTCGCTGGCGAATCGCGGGCTTACTAGTTGTAGGCTAAAACAGTACAAGACTTAATGACTTCCACATTTCTAGACACAAAGATTGCTGTATTGTAAACTATGCTTATAGGGCTAACATCTTTTTGCCCCTCCACTTGATCACAATCATTTTATCTTTTGGCCACACACTTACTTGAACGACATTGAACATTCATACAACCAAATTTGCCAGTCATATCATGGCAGTTCAGTCATACAGTGCCATATGCATCAGTTTAACTGTCTGTGTCAATGTGTGTTGACCAATTCACATTCTCATCCCTATTGCTTGATTAAACTAATGGTTTAGTTTTAGTTTGTTCTAAAACCTTCCTTAAAGCCTTACACACCAGTATTTTGATTTGGTTGAAGGCTCTACCCAACTCATAAATTTTGATGAGTTACCATAGTAAAAAATTCATTGTTTTTTTGCAGTATGATGTTATTTCATCTACAAAGAGGCAGCAGGATACCGTCCCAAACATTTTTCAGACATAACACTCTATATATCTCATCTAAATGGCTTAGCTTGAGAAGGACTCAGGGTTAATCATTTTTACATAGCATTTTGAGCCCAAGACATGCTCAAGGTTAACGCTAAGGAGATTAAACATTCTACTAAAGCCAGCGACACATTATAATTCTTCTAGTTAGAGGAAATGTCAGACTTGATAACTGCAGCTGTTGATATTGTCGCCTGAGATGTCAGAAAACACAACTAGTTAGCATGGGAGATGACAAATTAGTTGACTTCTTGACATTCCATCACAGCTTCACATTTTTAAAATATTGCAAAGCAATAATGTGGTAGTGCTGCTGCTTTGCAGTAAGGAGACTGTGGAAGATTGTGGGTTCGCTTCCCAGTTCCTCCCTGTGTGGATAGTGCTTTGAGTACTGAGAAAAGCGCTATATAAATGTAATGAATTATTATTATTATTAATGTGCTTGCCTGACAGAGCCAGAGCTGTACAAATGTTTTCCAGGTATGGTGAGTTCACCATAGTCTCTGACTTTTATTTTCTATTTTTCCATTTTGTTGTGGTACATAAAACACAAAACATTAAAGAGACACTCACTTGTGTTTGCAAGGTCCAAAACACGTGCGTTTCTTATTTCTCATAGCTGCATTATATGCATTGTACTTCCATTTGAGTGCACACACATGAGTTCACACCTACAGCTTAAGATGAATCACAGACTAACTGGGCTGAGTCGCTGGGGATGTCAATTGCAATTTCTGTAGTTCTGATTAAAGAGACTATATAAATGAAGTCTATGAATGAAAGCAATGTGACAGAGCTTTAATGTGTTTCAGGTCTTCATTCCAGGTGTCTGTCTGCATATTTTGTTGTTTAGCTTGGTCTCATTGGTGTTAATCTGTTACACAAACATAAGCCCTCTATGAACATGTCACTGGCTCCACCCTGAAGTGTTTTGCTTTGTCCTTGACTCTTTTATGTGTTAGTTTGATCTCGCCATATACATTTGCTGTCATACTCATCTTCTTGTTGTGTTGTTACTGCAGTATGAAGCAGTTCCAAGTTTTACATGTTTTCTGCTGTTACTTCACTCTATTTCTCATACTTGCCCTCTCTCAAAACCATCCTATCAACAAAATAAATTAAACATAGTGTATATTATTTTCAGGAATTATTTAGCTTGTTTTCAGTTAATTGAACTGTTAAATTGAAAGCAAAGTATTTTAAACTATTTGAAAAATGTATTGCTAATGGTGGCGCTCATTTCAGAACCATTATTAAATAAGTGAAATCAGGAAATAAGCTACATTGATTACTTTTTAAAATTAGTTTATTCCTAAATGAGTCAAATGACAAAGTTAAGTGACCTTTCGCCTCATGCTTTGAAAAATCATCATATTCTCACATCACATTCCAACAAATTTTTTCTCTCAGCTTTACTAAGTTAAAACTAAGTATTTGCACAAGCAATGAAAGAATTCTGTTCCTGCTTTGAATGATAATAGTCGTTTTAACTTTAAGTCCCAAGTGCTCTCTCTGTGTGGAGTTTGTATGTTCTCCCCATGCAAATGTGGGTTTCAGGGTGCTCCAGTTTCCTCCCACAGTCTAAAGACAGGCAGGTTAGGTGGATTGCAGGTGCTGAATTGTTAGTATTTGTGTCTGTCCCTGTGATGAGACAGCATTGGGTCCAGGGATTGTTTCTGCCTTGCACTCTGTAGTTGCTGTGATCTGCTTAGATAGATAGATAGATAGATAGATAGATAGATAGATAGATAGATAGATAGATAGATAGATAGATAGATAGATAGATAGATACTTTATTAATCCCAATGGGAATTATGCTTATGCTGCTCCATGACCCTGCTATGAATAAACAGATCTGGAATATGGATGCAAATAGTATCTCACAGTAGTCTCACTCTTTACACTTTTAGTAATATTCATGTGAGACAATATGCTTGGAGGTAAACTTTTTTTTTTATTATATGGGCATTTTTATTTGCCTATTTATGACTTCTTTGTCACTATGATAATAATCCTGTTCTTGGGTAACGAATTTCTAATTTTGGCCATCAGATTTTAAAGCATAAGACCCCCCTGATTTAGACCACTATACTAACCGTTAAAATATTGGGGATAAACTCGTGAAACGGGAGAAAATGCACACTCCACACAGTCATCGGAAACAGATCTCTCTGTGCCGTTTCTGAAATATTTCCTTGCTCTACACCAGTGCTCCGCAACCGGTGTTCCACGGCACACTGGTGTGCCTTGAGCCGATACAGGTGTGACGCGGTCAAATAAGACAATTTTCTAACTAAATAATATTTCAACGGTCCTCCTTAGAAACACAATAACGAGAATACGTGCAATGAAATATTCGCGTAAATAGCCTTTTTAAGGTTTCATAATTGTATGTGTCTTTTCTCTGAAATAATAAATCCCATCGCCTGGCGCCTGTCGCCTACGACGTAGGCCCTACGTAGTCGCCAGACAACTCCGTAGTATGCTTTGATAGGCAGAGCGCTCCGTGCCCACACCTAGATTCAATTCAAGCCGACGTGTTAGTCGTGCTACGTCGCATTCACTCGTCTTGCGACAGTAGTTATCATTCATTACTATTAGTTGTGTTGCTGAATTGAGTATGGTTAACGTTCTTCATGTGATTCATATTTAGTTTTATACCCCTTTAAATATGGATAAATTTTTACGTGGAAAAGATTCGTCTTCACGTACAGATGATGAAGAACCCAGCACAAGTGTTGCAAAAAAAACAAAGAAGATTGTGAAATGGAAGTACAACGAAGACTACATTCGATATGGATTCTCGTGGCGTGGTGACGAAACGGCTCCAAAGCCACAATGTATCATTTGCGGCGATCAGCTATCAAACGAGGCAATGGCACCCAGTAAACTAAATCGCCATCTAAATTCAAACCATCCCAGTTACGCCAAAAAAGACAAACAACTCTTGTGTTAATTAAAAATGATAAGCGGTCATTCTTAAAAGATCTTGACCAAGAACTTCGGGTTGCGCTGTCAAATATTGAGCCGAATATAAAACTTTTGTGTTCATTGAAACAAGCGCAGGTATCACATTAATCAGTCATTATGTTATAATAATTATTAAGATTGCATAAAAGTAAATATAGTATAGTTTTTATGTATGTATACTTATAATAAATGTATACTTATAATAAAAAATGAAAATTTATTGTAAAATTTGTGTATTAAATTAATATCTATATATCGGTAGCGGGCGGCATGGTGGCGCAGTGGGTAGCGCTGCTGCCTCGCAGTTGGGAGATCTGGGGACCCGGGTCCTCCCTGCGTGGAGTTTGCGTGTTCTCCCCGTGTCTGCGTGGGTTTCCTCCGGGCACTCCGGTTTCCTCCCACAGTCCAAAGGCATGCAGGTTAGGTGGATTGGCAATTCTAAATTGGCCCTAGTGTGTGCTTGGTGTGTGGGTGTGTTTGTGTGTGTCCTGCGGTGGGTTGGCACCCTGCCCGGGATTGGTTCCCTGCCTTGTGCCCTGTGTTGGCTGGGATTGGCTCCAGCAGACCCCCGTGACCCTGTGTTCGGATTCAGCGGGTTGGGAAATGGATGGATGGATGGATATCGGTAGCGTAGCTGGAGATCATGTTGCCCGGGGCGGTGAAAAATTTGACGGCTGAAAGCAGTTTTTTTTGCGCCTCCTCAAGGAACAAAAAAAAAAAAAGGAAACTACCGTAGTTTGGACGCCCCTAAATAGCTGGCGCTCGGAGCGGACCACACCCCCATACCCACAACCCCCCCCCCCCCCCCCCCCCCCAGCTACGCCACTGCTATATATTTTGGCTTTTGATGTGCCGCGGAATTCTAGGAAGAACTTTGGTGTGTCGTAGGTGAGAAAAGGTTGCGGAGCACTGCTCTACACCATCGTTCTCCACAGCTTATTTTTCCTCGTTCTGACAACCTCACTGCTTTGAATATAAATGATAGCACGCTAGGTAAAAATGTAAAGATGCAGGAGACGTTTTTTTCTCAATTCGTTCACATCTTCCGCAAGATTTACTGAGGTGTGAGAAAGATAAAAACGACCACAAATCACCTAACCCCTGTGGTAACGTGCGATTTGCACACACCGGTCGTAGTCAGCTGTACTCTTGGCTGACAGGGTTAACGGTGCTGCGATCCTGTATTGTAGGCGAGCTGATAGGGTTGCGCATTGGCCACAGCTTGTCCCTCCCACTAGCTGTTGAACAACAGGACCGCTATCAGTATATCAAGGTTTCCCTTGTTCTGAGTTTTTAAGTATGGCTGCGCTGTTGCTCCGCAGCGGTCCGGCACTTCTCAAAAGAATACACGGATGTCTGCTGAAGCCCAGAGAGTTCAGCCGCGTCGGCGCAAACACCGCGCACTCAAATTCTGTGACAGAAGCAACGCTAAAAGAAGCGGAGCCCCCAAGTCGGATCCCTGGATCGAGTATCCTGCAGTCTTTGGCAAGGGTTTTTCTGCAAGGATACTTCCGGAAAATGCACGAATTACAGGTGAGACTTTATAATACCCACGTATCTAATGTAAGATGATGGATGTAACAAAGTGCGAGCTATTAACTTCTTTTATAGTAAATTGTATTTAGAAGGCTAAAGACTCAACGAGAATCTGTGTATCCGGAAAAGAACAAGTACGGACGAAGTGTGAGTCAAGTTCAAAGATAGCAAGTCGAACGCCCCTAAACGTAATAGCAGTCAGAGCAGACACGGTCCGGATCGAATTATTATTCATGTTTGCTCCTTACATTTCGAATAAGGAAATCGACATAATTACATAAGAACGCGTAGAATTCAACAGAACGCAACCAATGCTCCTGCGGTGGGCTGGCGCCCTGCCCGGGGTTTGTTTCCTGCCTTGCGCCCTGTGTTGGCTGGGATTAGCCCCAGCAAACCCCTGTCACCCTGTAGTTAGGATATAGCGGGTTGGATAATGGATGGATGGATGAATGGGTAACCGATGCTGTGTTTGGGACGGTGCAATTTAACGTGACAGCACATTCACCCCTAGCTAGGGTCGCAAACCTACCCAGAAAGATCTGACACAACTCAGAAACCGATCCTTGCCGTGGAGTCAGTCGCGCACACATGAACATTATATTTAAGTGAATATTTAAGAGAAAAATTAATAAGGGCGATCATTTAAAATGCATGTGTATTACGATGTAAACATTTCTTTTGTACTTTGGAATAAACGTTGTAACCAGCAAAACAATAAACACGGTTTATGTAGTACTAAATTCTTAATCGGAGAAAAGGCTAGAAAAACGAATAGACAAAAAATAACCAAAGGTTGGTTTTAAAGCTTTAGCGGTTATTATGTGGATTACAATCTTCTTCTTCTTTTCCCACTTTGATATGTCCAACACCACCTCCCCACTCAGACCCCTTTCCTTTACATCTCCTTTTACTTTCTATTTCAACATTTACTTTGGCCGCCTTTGCTTTCTCTTTCCCTTTCCCTGTACTTCCATTCCATCACTCATTTGCCCACCTATTTTCATTGTCTTTTTTCATCACACATACTACTACTTCAACCTGTAACGATTACTGTATTTTGTTACTATTACTCTAATGATAAACGCACCAATAGACTTTTAAAAATATACCTTTTCAGATAGTTTTCACATTGTTTAAGAAACAGGCAGCAGTCCAGCATTAGGAGAACTTGGAAATATGTACCTTTGGATTTCTCCAGAAGGCCATCTGCAACATGCCTTCTCTCCATTGCTGGGTCACTACTCATAAATGCTATAAACCAGCACCAAGTTTTACACCCGCTACATCCTAACTACAGGGTCACGGGGTCTGCTGGAGCCAATCCCAGCCAACACAGGGCGCAAGGCAGGAAACAAGGCAAGGCGCCAGCCCACCGCAAGGCACATGCACACACACACCCACACACCAAGCACACACCAGGGAAAAATTAGAATTGCCAATGCACCTAACCTGCATGTCTTTGGACTGTGGGAGGAAACCAGAGCACCCAGAGGAAACCCATGCAGACATAGGGAGAACATGCAAACTCCACTCAGGGAGGACCCAGAAAGTGAACCCAGGTCTCCTTACTACAAGGCAGCAGCGCTACCACTGCGCACATTTGCATATATTTACCCGTTTAATATCATTATTTTAACCATTTATTGTATTACCATTTTTTGCTGTGAAAGTATACAGTTAATTTAATCTATTTTGACTGGATTATTTTTACAGTGAAATGAATGATTGCACAATGTGTGTTTTAATTGGCAGAAAACAAGTCAGCACAAAGATATTGTTTTACCACAAACAAATTTTGTACTTTTGTTATAAGTTATTATAAGGAAAGGGTAGATTTTATTAATATTAAACTTGGGGGCTTTGCCCACCTGCTTGCTTTATTCGCCAACCCCCAAGCCCGACCTGCGCTTTCACGTCTCTGCTGCTCCCCCAAGGAGACGCCGTCGCTCCTCCAAAACCCCCTCTTAAACGGTGATACAATGGGAAACAAATAGTTTTGTTTTTTACCTCCGTTTTGCTCGATCAGCTGCTAGAGTTCTGCTGCTGCCATGCCGCGTGATCTGCATCTTGCACGGTGCACTTCTGTCATATCACCTATGTCCATATATTTGATCTCTTTTCGCTTTTACCTTTTCATCAATGTCACATTGAATTTTGATTCCGTGTTTGGAATTACATCGTGACAATGCAACGTATAACTGCCCGTGAGTGAATATCGTTTCTTTCTCTCTACAAGAAATGTGTCTGACAATAGCATTCGCACAAATGAGAAATGATTTCTCTCGTGGTATTTCACTTTCACCAAACAACAAATCTTTTAATTCTCACGGATACATCTCTTTATTGGGAAGAAACACTACTTTTTTTTCACTGATGGTAACACGAATTAGACGATCTACAAGTCTCCGACTTAAAGTTTAAATCCGAACAATATATTCAATCTCTTTTCGCTGTTCCATTATTTCACAGAGTAATAATTTACGTTTGTTTACACTAATGCGATCTTTACTATCCCTTTTGTGAGACATTTAAATTTTCGTACTTCCATTATCTCTAACCTGCTCTGCATGTGTACCGCACTGTTTTTGAATTCTTTACGAGGTTCTACTTTGTCATCAACTTTTTGTCTTTTATTTCCGACCCCGGGCGCTGGTTAAATCTCTTGGCATAAAGTCTCATCTCCCAGGACATGAAAGTATCTCTCTGAGAAAATCTTATCTCGTCTCCTTCCAACCTTCCAAGATTTTTTTTTATAATAGAGAGATAAGCATGTTACTAGACAGTCTTAAGCCTTATATATTAGTACAGTTAATGTTGGAAACAGTTAAGTTATAGTTAATGTAAAACAGCAATCCATGTTACTAACCGAGAATGGTAAACCGGATATGGACACAGGTACATGCCCATGGACGCAGGAGACATAGTGCAGAGGCGCCGACAGCTCACCTAACGTAAATACGAAATAAAGCAACGAGCACAGGCAATACGGAACCCTAACCGTCCACACTACACAGCATAGTCAAAAGCGACATAGTACGGAAGGTGCGTGCGCCTACAACGAGTGTTTAACACACCGCAGGCACACCCCCCAGAGATCCGGACTCCACAGCATATGTGAATCATCACATTACAGTAATACAATAATATGAGTACTCACAGACAAACGCAAGAGGCCTCGGCGTCCCGCCCCACAGTCAAATCTCACAATGTACGGAGTCCCGAGACGTCCATAAACCACAACATAGTCAAAGCCTCGGCGTCCCGCCCCACAGTCAAATCTCACAAAGTACGGAGTCCCGAGACGTCCACAAACCACAGCATAGTCAAACCCACCACGCCTCACGGCTCAAAAGCAAAGGAGCTCAACTGACGTAAATAAGCGCCTACAACGCATCATGGCTGAAAAACAAAGGAGCTCAACTAACGTAAATAAGAAATGAGGCAACGCGCCCATAGGTGACGACATAGACACACAAAAAAGAGGATTCAGCCCCCCGCCCCAGAGTGAAACGTGAAAAAAGCAGATAAGAGATTATGAAAGCAGTGGAATTTGAAAGGCTCCAACAAACAATGGCGCGATACACATGCAGAGAAAGGTACAGAATATGAAAGCAGTAAAATCCAAAAGTATTGTAGCATCCCAGCCAGGTTGAGGGCTGTTTGGTTTTAAGTGACTGTTAGGTCCATTGGATGGAGGGCGGAGTACAGCACGGAAGACTGATAGCGGGGTATTGATTGATGCGGTAAGGGGGGGCGTTGGAGAGGGTGCTAGAAAGTTGTGCTTGGGGTTTAGGAAGTCGGCGATTGTTCAAGTAAAACTTTTGTAACACTTTATCATGTCATTCGCTACAGTATCAAAGAAAAGATAGAAAAGATCGCATTACCGCAAACAAAAGGTGATTAATCATCAGAGCCAGGTGTAACTGAAAAAATAGCAGGACAAATCAAGGTCAGAAATAAACGGCAAAGAGTAAACAACAAAGTCTTTTCGCATTTGCATCATTCAATGCACAAAACGTGGATTTACACAATAATGGACCATACGCTATGAGAATCTGTGGTCCCGGAACAGTTAAAGCAACAACAAGTTAAATCTCAAAGAATACACAATTCGGTCAGGTGTATATTGATGATCACGGAGAAGTGATGCAAATTTTAACAGGCAAAAAAGAAAGTTTATGTATATATTCCGCAAATAACATTACACACCAGAGGAGATCATGATATGCCATTCGTATTAAAATGTTTACAGTTTACCATGAGAATAGCATTTGCTATGACAATCGATAAATCACTGGGACAAACATTAGAAAAAAAAGAAAAAGTCAGATTATTTATTAGAGAAACAGAAACGATATTCACTTACGGGCATTGTCACAATGTGTCTCCAAACAAAATTGTTTTTAATGAAGCTTTAAAGTAAAAGTGCAAATAATGAAATTGAAACAATTCCAAAGAAAAAAAACAATGTACATTGTATATCAGATTAACCTAACACGGGGTTAACGAGCGAAGCGAGCAGGGGGCGAAGCCCCCTAGTAAAAAGAAGAAATGGTTATGATTCGTTGTATCTTGAATGATGACGCTCTGTTGCACAGTAGCAATGTGCTCTCAGAGCCTTCAAGGACTTGGAGGGCTGGCTGCTGCCATAATGGTGGCAAACTGATGTACTGCCTTTGATTACATCAAGCACTTCTTCTGGAATAGTACCTCTTTATTATAGAAACAATTTCATCAGCTTTAAGGAATTTATCTGTGTGTTAGTTGTTAGTGTCACTAAGTGATCAGTACAGTACAAGTTAAATCTGCGTAGTGAGGATTTAAGGAATTAATGGATTGAGTGCAGGCAGCATCAGATCTGCAAGGAATAAATTCTTGTTAATATGAACCACAGAAATTTAGACTACTATATCCCAAGTTATTCCTAAGTACTTTAGGTAGTTATTAGTATAACAGTGCATGAATAGGCACTAATTATAATAGTAATAATAATAATTCATTTTATTTATAAGGCACTTTGCATTTGTAGTAAATCTCAAAGTGTTACATAAAAAATTTAACAAAGACAAAACAAGATAAAAACAAAGATTAAACAACAATAATTAGTGGCATTCCTGTTAATATGCTTTCCTAAATAGAAAAGTCTTTAACTGTTTTTTAAAACCGCCCACAATCTGCTCTGTTCTCAGGTTCTCTGGTAGGGCATTCCAGAGCTGTGGAGCAGTAACTGCAAAGGCTCAGTCACCCATTGTACGAAGTTTGGTCATAGTGGGGTGAAGACGATAGGTATTTGCAAGACGAAGGTTTCTTGTAGTGGATTGTAATATAAGAAGTTCCTTAAGATATTGTGGAGCATTTCCATGAATACACTGATGAGTGAGCAAACAAAGTTTGTGCTCAATACGGAGATGAATAGGGAGCCAATGAAGTAGCCCACTGTAGACTTGTTTTTAGCCAGCACACAACGGGACAAAATCAAGAAAGTGTGAGATGTGGAGTATCTGTATTTACAGATACTATTCAAAAGAAATAGCGTGACAAGTACATGATGTGTAAAGTTATCTGGATAATTAGCAGATTTACTTTTATTCCTTTATATTATCCTAATGGTTACCACTTAACTAATAGCAAACATTGTTAATTCAGTATAAAAGATGGTACTAACCTCCAGTCTTGATTCTTCCTATTTTTTAAAAGAGCACTTAGTGTTTAATCTTTTTTGATTTTTTTGCTTGTCTTTTTCACTGGCTTCTAGTCTACCTTGCCCAGATCTACATTCTGACCTAGTTTGCACAGCCAAATTTTAATCTTGTGGCTCTAAATAGGCACATGTGAAGGAGAAAATAAATGATATTCAAAAGTTCAACAGCAAAAAATTTAAATAAACAAATGTAGTTGTTAATAACCAAAATATGCCACAGAATTAATATCTAAAAATGTTAACTATTCAAAAAACCAAGATTAAAGATCAAAATCATGGATAAAGCAGAAATGGTCAAAAGCACAGCAAGATATGCAAATGTAATAAAACAAAAAGAGCACAACAGAACACAGTTACATAGAAGTAATGCCACAGCAAAGAAACTGTGGCCACAGGTGTTTTGAAATAGCGCATGGGTGATTACTGCACTAAATTAGGGATTTCAACCTTACACAATAATAAAATAAAAAAGGTGTAAAGAACAAAAATATACGGGACAGAGGGAAGTGGCAAACATGAAGGGAAGCATAAATAGAGGCAGATGTAGAAATTCCAACAAAATTACAGTCAGTGTTAAGGCTCTGCAGTCCGCACACTCCCACTGCTATGGGCTAGTCTGGTAGTCATATGCCATACAGAAAGTCACACTCACATTTTAGGATCTGAAGGTGACAGGAAAATAAAAAAAATTTAAGACAGCACATTCAGTTTAAACATGCAAATCTTTTAGTTAATTGCACATAACAATAGCTGAATGTTTTTACAAGCTCAATACTGGAGCTGTTTTGTTGATTTTTTCATACTACCAAGAATGACATCAACATAAAACAATGATGAGGTTATTAGCAAAAAAAAAAAGAGGTAAGAGCAAGGAGAAATGCCAAAGGTAACCAAGTAAAAATAACAAACTTGTCAACTCTCTGGGCCTTCATTTACAAGTGTCAGTCCATGTCTGTCTGTCTCGTGCATGAGTATTACCAGTCCCTCCCCTCTCTCATTTCCCAGCTGTCTCTCTCTCTCTAGCTCTCTTTTTTGAAGTAATGGCCATCAGTGTAGTGTGGTGGTGTATTCAGTCATACTGTTAATATAATGTGTAACTGATGATTTTCTATATTATAACTTAAATTATAGAATTTAAAAACAGTTTGTGAAATTCTCATAATCATGAGGTCTCTTTGCTACTCATGCTACTTAGGTTGTAAATATCGTATGTAGACAAATCATATCACATATGGATATGCACTCTGAAAGCAAAAGATATTGCACCTTGCACTTATGACCATCAGTCAATGCATCCAATTTTCTTAGAAAATGCACACCTAGACATTGTGTGTGAAAGACTGCTGTTCCTCCATGATAAATTACTTTAATAAAATATGTGCAAAAATATATATTCATAAATACAAGCTGTCATATTTATTATTTTTTTTCTGTAATGTATCTGAAACAAAACTTAACTTAAAAAATAGTTTTCTCCATTTCTCTAGCAACAAAAAATGTGTATATATGTATATATGTGTATGTATATATATCTATATATATGTGTGTGTGTGTCTGTGTATATATATATATATATATATATATATATATATATATATATATATATATATTCATTGCATTCGTAGTCTGAGTCTCGACGACCTGAGTTGTGTGGGTGGTTACCTACCAGGTAACACTTGTGGTTGGTCTGCCATTCTGCAAACATCCGCCATGGTGCCCTCTTTCAGTTGCGAGAAGCAGATCATGGAATGTTGTATAGTTTACTGTCAAATAAAGCAAAGAGTACGCGACACGTGTTTCGCCCTCATTTGGGCTCATCAGGCGTACACACTCTACTGCTCCCCTCTCGGGGAATCGAACCTCGGACGTCAGCGTCAGAGACAAAGCCCCTTTACGCTGCGCCACGTAACGCGTTACGTGGCGCAGCGTAAAGGGGCTTTGTCTCTGACGCTGACGTCCGAGGTTCGATTCCCCGAGAGGGGAGCAGTAGAGTGTGTACGCCTGATGAGCCCAAATGAGGACGAAACACGTGTCGCGTACTCTTTGCTTTATTTGACATAGATAGATGCAACATCTATATATATATATACTAGGGGGCTTTGCCCCCTGCTCGCTTCGCTCGCCAACCCCCGTGTTTGGTTTTCCAGATACACACTTTTAAGATTTTTTTTTCTTTGAATAGTTGCTATTTCATTAGTTTCACTTTTATTTCAGAACTTCAGTAAAAACAATATTTGTAATCTTGCGAGTCCCAATATGCTGAATCTTTTTAATGAGGTCAGGACAGGTTTCTCTGTTTGGAATTTCAGTACAGACAAAACGATCTATATCATCAGCAGTTAATAATTTTTTTTTACAAAGTAAAAAAGTAAGTAGAGTTCTGCATTGGACTCCTGTCTGTAAAGTCATGCTATTTTCCTCTCACAGTTCCAAAAATACATGGGGTTACCAAGGTGATACCCCAGCTTTTGTCTAGGTTTTTGTACAAGGGCTAGACAGAACGTTTTTGACTCCTGGGGTAAATGTGGCTTTTTAAATAAGCAGACATAAATATATATACACTAACAAAGTAACCAATAAATGCATGTGCGGTAAACTCCGTTTTTGAAATTCTCAAGATTCTTTATTTGTCACATGCATGGTTATACAGGACAACACGCAGTGAAATGCATCCTGATCTGCTTATCAAAAACTGTGCAAAGTTAGAAGAATATCAGTTAAATTAACAAAAAGTCATAGATTGAAAGATAACAGTATAGTGGAACATAATAAATAAGTAAAATTATGTGAATAAAGTAGAATTAAGTGTTAAGGTGCAATAGTGTAGTAATTATTGTGCAAAACCAAAAGTTAGACTGGTGCATAGTTAAATGAGGCAGTTTGTTTGTTTGCGCTACTGCGATCTTTACTTTCTTTTTTTATATTTTCTAATTTTCCTACTTTCATATCATTTAAATTTCTCCACATGTGTATAGTGCCGTTTTTTTTTGAGCATTTTTAATTTCACTGGTTTCATAGTCTCTAACCTGCTCTGCATGTGTTTAGCGTCAACGTTTGTAAACGTCTTTATGAAGTTCTAGTTTGTCATTTTACTCATTGTCTTTTAATTCTGAGCCGTACAGTACAATACATAGAACAGAATAAATCCTCAATACAATATAAAAATAAAAATTCTAGAAGTACGGAGTAGAATTTCACATTAGATGATATCACATAATATGATTTGGATTTGTTTTAAGTCCTGGAGACCTCATTCATCAAGCTGCCTCCCCCATTTTGCCATTCAACATCTGAAATAGCGCTAATCCAATGAAAGACCCCTTATTCCCACGTCCCCATTCATCAGGGATGACTTTACTTTAGGCAGGCAATCTACAATTTAAAGAGATTGTTATTTTCTTGTGAATTGTTACATATGCGTTATTTTCACTTTTACTTTAAAACAATTTGCAAAAACAATACAGTAATCCCTCGCTACTTCGCGGTTCACTTTTCGCGGATTCACGACTTCGCGGGTTTTTAAATACAAGTGATTGCCCGCCTATCGCGGAAGTTATGTTCCAGACCCATCAGCAACAGGAGAAAATCTGCGATATAGAAAGACCATATAAATAAACATTTTTATAGTTTAAGCCTTAAAATACCCATCCCACATGCTTTAAACACATGTAAACTTATAAAACACACTTTGTTAACACATATGATATGTGGATGTCGGGCTAAGGATATGAGTAACATCTCACTATTATAAAACATTTTAACTTCACGCAAGACAAGACAGTGAGACAGGAAAATTGGTGATGTACAGGCTTAAAATTATTGACACGCAGAGCGACAAGCAGCACAAAGCCAGCACAAAGTCCACTTCTCCTTAGCGTTCATTCAGCTCCCCACCCCCTTGACAATGCGAAGTGGCAGGAGCATACTGCGCTTCCGGGGAGGGGGGGTTTGAGCGAAGGTGCGTTCAGCTCTCACACACCCACACACACACACTCCTCCTTCCGAACGCGCAGAGCGACAAGCAGGCATTTTGGCAGAAGCAGCACAAAGTCCATTTCTGCTCAGCGTGAGTTCAGCTGCCCCCCTTCACAAAGCGAGTGCAGACACATTGACGTCTGATTGCTGCGTGCAGTGTGCAGTGTTGGTCTGAGGTGTTTAAGAATGTAGAAAGTGTTTAAGAGCATAGGAAGTGTTTATAAGAGCGTGGGAAAGGTTAACAAGAGAGTGAGAAAGGTTTATAAGAGTGTGGGAAGGGTTTATAAAGCCTTAAAATATGTATAAATAATAAAATAAATATAGGTTGCTACTTCGCGGATTTTCACCTATCGCGGGGGGCTCTGGAACGTAACCCCCGCGATAGGTGAGGGATTACTGTACTTGTTTCTTTATTTCCTGCCCTGCGCGTGTTTACATCTCTTTCTTCCCAGACGTATAATACTGCTCGTGTTGTGAAGGGTGTTGCGGCTGAAGGTACGCTAAGGATATGCCTTTGGATCATTTGCTGTCTTTTTGCTGCTTGCTAGCTGCCTCTTCTGCCTGTTGCATGTCGTTGTTTTAAGAGCTCCGAGCACATGATGCTTGCCTGCCAAAAGCAATCCAACAACTGCAGGCTTAGAGGTCTGTTGACTTGTTTTAAATGATGGCTCACTGCCTGGTCTTTGTAAAAGCAATACCTGTCTTTTATTTCTGGCCCCGGGCGTGTTTGAATTCTTTCTTGCAGGATGTATAACGCTGCTCGCGTTCATTTGGGGTAGCTGCCGTCGCGCTGCCCTTCGATCTTTTTAAAGCCTGTACAGCTGCTGTCCTTTTTGCTACGGCCCTGGGACAATCTGTTGGCACCAAGTCTCATGTTTATGTTCCCCGCGAGATGCACCGTGGCAAGACTCCTTGGTCTCGCGGGTCTTTTAAATGTCTTTCGACATTATCACATATCGTAGCCTTGTATTTGCTTTCCATTCCAGGATTTCCTTTTATTTGTATATATATATATATATATATATATATATATATATATACAGTATATATATATATATATATATATATATATACAGTGCATCCGGAAAATATTCACGGCGCATCACTTTTTACACATTTTGTTATGTTACAGCCTTATTCCAAAATGGATTAAATTCATTTTTTTCCTCAGAATTCTACACACAACACCCCATAATGACAACGTGAAAAAAGTTTACTTGAAGTTTTTGCAAATTTATTAAAAATAAAAAAACTGAGAAATCACATGTATATAAGTATTCACAGCCTTTGCTCAATACTTTGTCGATGCACCTTTGGCAGCAATTACAGCCTCAAGTCTTTTTGAATATGATGCCACAAGCTTGGCACACCTATCCTTGGCCAGTTTCGCCCATTCCTCTTTGCAGCACCTCTCAGGCTCCATCAGGTTGGATGGGAAGCATCGGTGCACAGCCATTTTAAGACCTCTCCAGAGATGTTCAATCGGATTCAAGTCTGGGCTCTGGCTGGGCCACTCAAGGACATTCACAGAGTTGTCCTGAAGCCAATCTTTTGATATCTTGGCTGTGTGCTTAGGGTCGTTGCCCTGCTGAAAGATGAACCGTCACCCCAGTCTGAGGTCAAGAGCGCTCTGGAGCAGGTTTTCATCTAGGATGTCTCTGTACATTGCTGCAGTCATCTTTCCCTTTATCCAGACTAGTCCCCCAGTCCCTGCCGCTGGAAAACATCCCCACAGCATGATGCTGCCACCACCATGCTTCACTGTAGGGATGGTATTGGCCTGGTGATGAGCTGTGCCTGGTTTCCTCCAAACGTGACGCCTGGCATTCACACCAAAGAGTTCAATCTTTGTCTCATCGGACCAGAGAATTTTCTTTCTCATGGTCTGAGAGTCCTTCAGGTGCCTTTTGGCAAACTCCAGGCGGGCTGTCATGTGCCTTTTACTAAGGAGTGGCTTCCGTCTGGCCACTCTACCATACGGGCCTGATTGGTGGATTGCTGCAGAGATGGTTGTCCTTCTGGAAGGTTCTCCTCTCTCCACAGAGGACCTCTGGAGCTCTGACAGAGTGACCATTGGGTTCTTGGTCACCTCCTTTGAACTTCTTCTACTTACAGATGATGGAGGTCACTGTGCTCATTGGGACCTTCAAAGCAGCAGAAATTTTTCTGTAACCTTCCCCAGATTTGTGCCTCGAGACAATCCTGTCTCAGAGGTCTACAGACAATTCCTTTGACTTCATGCTTGGTTTGTGCTCTGACATGAACTGTCAACTGTGGAACCTTATATAGACAGGTGTGTGCCTGTCCAAATCATGTCCAATCAACTGAATTTACCACAGGTGGACTCCAATTAAGCTGCAGAAACATCTCAGGGATGATCAGGGGAAACAGGATGTACCTGAGCTCAATTTTGAGCTTCATGGCAAAGGCTGTGAATACTTATGTGCATGTGCTTTCTCAATTTTTTTATTTTTTAATAAATTTGCAAAAACCTCAAGTAAACTTTTTTCACGTTGTCATTATGGGGTGTTGTGTGTAGAATTCTGAGGAAAAAAATGAATTTAATCCATTTTGGAATAAGGCTGTAACATAACAAAATGTGGAAAAAGTGATGCGCTGTGAATACTTTCCGGATGCACTGTATATATATATATATATATATATATATATATATAAAAAAAGTTAAATGAATCAAATATTTATAAGTAAAAGATACATTTTGCTATTAAGCAAACAAACCTGTTGTTTAATAAGCAGCAATTTTAAATTCGTCATTGCACTTAAAATAAGCTCACTGTCCAAACTTAAAAGGTGTCAATTTTAAATAAAAGACAAAATAAAGTTCTATCTATCTATCTATCTATCTATCTATCTATCTATCTATCTATCTATCTATCTATCTATCTATCTATCTATCTATCTATCTATCTATCTATCTATCTATCTATCTATCTATCTCTAAAATAAAAAGGTCTGAATTCATTAAAGAATTACAGCTTCTCCGATTCCTTTTTCTCTGTTTATTACTCCACTTTCTGTAACATAAAGGCTAATATTCTAATCACCTCTTGCTCTCTGGTAAATCTAGCTTTGACTTACTGCTCTTTGTTTACATTGCAGCAAAAAAACACATGCTGGCTCAATTACCGTAATATCTCATGTAAAGGAGCACGGCAACTTAATTACCGTAAAACTAAGAAAATCAGGGGCTAAAAAGACCAGTTTTTGCAATTGGCCAATTTACCAATCACCGAATGAGTCTTTTTTTAGTGAAAATCAGCCAATTTAGGCAGGCAGCCTATCAATCAGTTCTTGTGATGTGAAAAATAACACCATGGAAGCCTTGATATTAAAAGATGGTCAAGTATAGTAGTATCCATCCAAAATTTAAAACACCTTACTGTAATAACTCAATATGAACAAAACCCAGAACTTTTTTAGAAAACCTTTGGTTAAGACTTTAGTTTGCTTGTTGTCTTTGAAGTCTGGTTAGTGCTCTGGTTTTGACAATTGATCTTGTGAGTTCACGTAAGTGACTCCTCTTGTTTTCTGACTTCTCTTAGAATTATTCCTTTAAGCAAAATGTTTGCTGATCTCTGCCATGCTTTTAAAAATTCTCTCTCTTTGGATTGCTCCCTCTGTCCATAATGAACATTTTACTCAATTAGAAATTATTTCACTGTCTGCCCTTCTTCATACACTGATATGAATAAATGTTTTGTTACTCTCTCCAAGGGCCTTGCTGGCCTGTACCGTATGTTCCCCAGTCCTCTCCCCACAGCCCTTTTCCACCAGTCAGAACGACTCAAAAGTTTAAAATAATTTAACATAAGTATTTCTGTTGTTCTAACTATTTCACATTAATGCTAGCTAAATTTGAATATGAAAGACTGAACATTTTAATAGTAACATATAGATTATCTGCCTTGTAAGAAAATTGTTATGGTTTAGGTGATGAATCTAAGAGTAGAGGTTGAGTTGCCTGTTTCTTTTGGTCCCAAAAATTTAAAAAAGCATGCAAAATAAATAATGTAGCACTGTTGCTGAATTTAGGGAATTTCCTTATTTGGGAATCAGTAAGAAAGCAGTAAAATATATGAATAGAGATTGAAATAAAATCCAATGGCTGGTAGCAAAAAAGAACATAAACCACAGAAACTGGCAATAAAAATTTGCTTGCACTTCTTCAAACTATTCTTAATTTTTTAATATGAAATCAGTTGTGTACACATTGGAATTTATTTTTGTGCTTTTCTGTAGATTTATGAAAAGAAGCTGTATGGTCCAATGTGGAAAACTACACTGGGACCCTATAAACATGTAAATCTGGCCAGTGTGGAGTTGATCGAGGAGTTGATGAGGAAGGATGAAAAATATCCAAGAAGAGCAGATATGTCTATCTGGACGGATCACAGGGATATTAGAGACCTTGGATATGGACCATTTACTGTGTAAGTGGTAGTTTTGAGTTATAAATGCAGACCTTTACTGCTTTGATCCTTCAGATCAATTCATAATACTAATATGATTATGACTGTATCGTTTTGTTTCACAATAGTTATCCGTTTATCTTACACTGTAGGCTTCTGCATGTCGCCACATGTACGTAAGTAGAATATTAGCTTAAACCCAAAATCAAACTTTAAAAAAAAGTTGAGAGTTTATATTGAGACCATATTCTTATTCACCAAGCAGTAGGCTGAAAAAATAAAAGAAAATATTATATGTAGTAATTTTTATGTTGTAAAAACTATTTGGGAGGGACAGTTGTATGTTACTGTGATGATTGTGCACTTGCTGGCCTAATTCTTCAGCTAGAAAGAACCGCAGCTACAGCAGAGAGTAGATAACACCCTTTTCCAGCTTGCTTCAAGTACTTTAATAAATGTGTATACGTAAGTGTATGTGTGATATCTAAGCAGAAATAAACAAATACAATAAGAACACAAATGGAATACATATATGAACATAACTGATTAAATGTCAAACTGGAACATCATTACATAGTACTCAGGAGGAGCAATGTTAAACATCAGTTCCTCGACTTTATGTATTGTTTAAGCAAACCAATAGGTGGCACTATTACCCAGAATAAATGTAATAATAATAATAAGCGTAATGCCCAAGATGGCATACCATACCATACCATTCTCCAACCCGCTGAATCTGAACACAGGGTCAAGGGGGTCTGCTAAAACCAATCCCAGCCAACACAGGGCGCAAGGCAGGAAACAAACCCCGGGCAGGGCGCCAACCCACCACAGGACACACACACACACACATACCCACACCAACACACCAAGCACACAAATTAGGGCCAATTTAGAATCACCAACACACCTAACTTGCATGTCTTTGGACTGTGGGAGGAAACCGGAGCACTCAGAGGAAACCCACACAGACACAGGGAGAAAATGCAAACTCCACGCAGGGAAGACCGGGGAAGCGAACCCAGGTCTCCTTACTGTGAGGCAGCAGCACTACCACTGCGCCACTGTATACAGGTAAAATGCCATACAACAAATATCTTTACAACGAAATTTTCATTACCACGAAGAGTTCAGAAACCTCACAATATAAAGAAGAAGAAAAAAAGATTCTGCTTCTAATTGATAACTGTGCTGCTTCCACATTTAGATAATATTCGCATTGAATTTCTCCCACCCAATTGCACGGCAGTGCTTCAGCCATTGGATTTGGGCATCTTTTGCACCCTGAAGGTGTATTATTGAAATAATTGCGAATGCCTGGACGCAACTTAAAGAAACCACAACAGCGACAAATACAGAATCTCATTACTACAAAATTTTCATCCATCCATCCATTTTCTAACCCACAAAGACATGCAGGTTAGGTGGATTGGTGATTCTAAATTGGCCCTAGTGTGTGCTTGGTGTGTGGGTGTTATGGTGTATAAAATCTGTACATTTTGGTTTCCATTATATTTTGTTCGAGACAAGACAACTGATGAACTAAGACAGATCAAAGCAGGTTTTGTCACACCTCACTTTCAGACAGCTGTTTCCTACATTGAAAGGAAGACATTCTGGGGCTCAATTATTTTACAACCCGGGAAAGGATGCTCTGCTGACACCCCAGGCTAACTTTATTATCTGGGAAAGAGTTTGAGCAAAATTCATCAATCACATTGACAGCCAGCCAATCAGGTTCATGTGTTGTGTAACCAAGGCATGATATTTCATAATAAATATGCCTTGGTCTGGAAGGAGAAGAAAGAGAACAGAAGGAGAAGAAGGAAGAAGAAGGAGCAGGAGGGAGGAGAAGAAGAAGAGGAACAGACGAAGACGACATTGGTCGTCAGTAAAGGCATCATGAACATCCATTGCTAAATCAAACGCCTCCCTGGGAAATTCATCCTTGTCATTTCAACTTTTTCATAAGCTTTTCCTAAAGACTATATATATTCAGACTTTCCTATCAGTACTTATTTTCTATTCTTTGTTCCAGTGGTATTATTATTATTCTTGTAATAAATACCATGCTGCTTTTAACTTTCTATGCTTTGTTTTAATTTCTAGAGTGATTGAATTAATAAGTTAGATTTCTTTGAGCACCTGGGGTAGCCAGATTTTTGCCATTATTTCTGTGCTGCGAGGTTTATAAGGCTGAGAGTGAGGCGCCACTCGATAGTTAAGGGACAGTATGAAAAGAAGGTGTTCTTGGCTGATAAATGGCCTATAGTCAAGGATACTGAGTCTTTGTA